>NW_027468774.1:4607644-4680144 GCF_046254945.1 Alosa pseudoharengus
GCTCAACTCCACACCTCACCAAGACCTCGTTCAGACTAGTTGCTGCTATGGTGACAGGAAGCGGACCTGTAGTCATTTCATTTTATGATGAGTTTATGAGCAATCATGAGGCAAAATATATATTTTTTAATCTTTATCATGGATTAAAATATATTGTGTGGATGCTGTGATCATTTATAAAAAAAAAAAAAACGAAATACGAAATACGATACGGGGATGACGAGGCCCCCTGGTGGCCGAGGCCCCAGGCAATTGCCTGACCATGCCTAATGGCAGGTCCGCCCCTGCAAAGACACACACACACACAGACACACACACAGACACACACACACACACACACACACACACATACACGCACACGGTCTACATCTGATAGAAAGAGTGAAGGCTCTGGAACTAACACCTAACACACATGCAAACACACAAGCTCACGCACACAGACACACACACATACAAACCAGTGGTGGAGGATCTGAGGGGCAGACTGCAGGTGGATCTCAACACCTCTCTGGTCACACTGTCTGGGCTTAAAGTCTTGTGTGATTTCTTTTGTACAGTATAGAGAGGAGCTCAATGCCAAAGTTGCTCAACAACCAACTCAACAACCATTTATCTCCTGTAGCTTTACAAAATACACATAGAAATTCCATTAATGTCCTGTTGATATTAGATATTGTATGTTATTGTTGTTTGAGAGTTTTTCTGGAAACCATCACATGTTTTAATTTACCACCATTATTTCCTGCAGACTGTACATACATCTTTTTCTGCCGCTTTTGAAAATGACTGAAGTTTGTATCTTTTAAACAATTAAAGACATATAAATAAAGTCAATTAAACACATATAAATAAAGTCAATTAAACACATATAAATAAAGTCAAAAAAAGAGAACATTCTGTACTGAATTAATGTCATTCTGCACCGAATTGAATCATAACCATAAAGATGATGATGTTCTACCATCTAAACAGAAGCAAACATGATAAAACACCCACCTCGCACATCCACATATGAACTGAGGCCTGTTTAACACTGCAGTGTCCATGTACATCCACATATGAACTGAGGCCTGTTTAACACTGCAGTGTCCATGTACATCCACATATGAACTGAGGCCTGTTTAACACTGCAGTGTCCATCTACATCCACATATGAACTGAGGCCTGTTTAACACTGCAGTGTCCATGTACAGGGCCGACCCGAGGCATAAGCGAACTAAGCGGCTGCTTGGGGCCCCCTGCAATCGAGTTTATTTTCTTTTTTTACATAATAAATAACGTAAACAAGTGACATCAATGAATGAATAAATGAAACAATTAATCATGGGCGTAGATTTAGGGTGGGACGCTAAGGACTAGTTCTAATCAAAATTTTAAGATGACAAAATTATCCCCACCAATATTTTAGCTAACTCATTTGTGCTGCTGATCATTCCGACAGCCAGCACAACAGTACAAGAAACGTCGTCATTTGATTGGCTGAAAAACCGAGGGGGGGTGGTTATCTGACACGCACGCTACATGCATGGTGAGTGTCAAAGCACAGGCTACTTTGCACTGGTAGTCAAACGAGCATGTAATATTTTAAAATCGCAGAGCTCCCTCGGTCATGGAAAACCTGGAAAAGTCATGGAATTGTAAAATCATATTTTCCAGGCCTGGAAAAATCATTTCAGTAAATTCATTGATAGTTTTGGAAAAGTCATGACATTTTTCATACCAGGGACGTAGGTAGGAGGTGGCATATGGTGCTGGTCATATAATTAGAATATCATGAAAAAGTTTATTTATTTCAGTAATTCCATTCGAAAAGTGAAACTTGTATAAAGTACAGTATACATTCATTCCACACAGACTGATGTATTTCAACTGTTTATTTCTTTCAATTTTGATGATTATAACCGACAACTAATGAAAACCCCAAATTCAGTATCTCAGAAAATTAGAATATTGTAGCGCCGAGGCTATTTGCCCCTGTGTTGGTCTTTCCCCTGTGTTCCCCTGTGTCTTCTGTTTTCCCGGCGTGTGCAGGTGTGTGTGTGTGTGTGTGTGCGCGCAAGAGAGTGTTTGTGTCTCCCTCTCCCTCCTGTGTCATAGAATGTGTCAGATGATGTGTTTTGATTGAGGGGAGGTATCCGGGAGGGAATATTTAGGGGTTCAGATAGGTTAGCGATTGATAAGGGGAGGGAATAGAACAGGGAGTTCTAAGACGTCTAGTAAGTTTAGTCAGAGTAGAAGTGAATTGCGTGCGAGTGGGTTGTGTATCAGTGATCAGTTTGTTGCTTTGTAGTGGACACCTCCTGCTGCCCGTACCTTAACCTGTACATCCTTTAGAAAATAAATTACCGGAGTTTTGGAACGATATTTCAGCCTCCCCGTCTCCTACCTTCTCATCGGCATTACAATATTGTGAAAAGGTTCAATATTGAAGACACCTGGTACCACACTCTAATCAGCTAATTAACTCAAAACACCTGCAAGGCCTTTAAATGTTCTCTCAGTCTAGTTCTGTAGGCTACACAATCATGGGGAAGACTGCTGACGTGACAGTCCAAAAGACGACCATTGACACTTTGCACAAGGAGGGCAAGACACAAAAGGTCATTGCTAAAGAGGCTGGCTGTTCATAGAGCTCTGTGTCCAAACACATTACAGTTTTTCTCAGTCGCTTTGGTGCTATTCTCACATCACTATTAACATTTGCACAGCAGTTAGTGCATTTCTCAAAACAATTAGTGCAAACTGCAAAACCTAGTGGATGACCTGCAAAAGCACGTCACTTGCTCAAAATGGATAGTCCATTCCTCAAAAGCAGGTATTCATGTCAATGAAACTGTCAGTGTCATCAAAATGAGAAGTCTTGACACCATCGTTTATGAACAAGATAGTCAAATGGCTTTGTCATGTTTTCATTATGACAGTTCTCTCAGTGTTTTCCAATGCAAAAAAAAGGTCAGAACTCGGTGACACTACCTGAACATGCTCAAGACAGCACTATACAGTACTTGTACAGCCATTTGAAGACTACAGTAAAGTTACACATTGCTGTAGTTAGGGGAGTAAGTGAGTACAAGACACTGAATACGTACATTTTTACTGTATGCTCTTTGCAATTCTACAGCATTGTGATAGAATTTGATAACTAGTTCACCAATTTTGTATGTAATGACTCAAGCAATGAAATGAAGACTATTAGTTTTATTGGGAACGACTATTCAGTATCCATAAGTATAGTTCATTTTGACTGACATGACATAAGCAAATGATGATGTTGAAAAACAGCAGAGAACTGTATGAAAGCAACTGATACATGTCCAAAGCATTTGCAATTTGTTCAGAGGAAGGAGAAATTGCTACTATGATGTGCACAAATGACTAAATGTTGTGGAGGTTGAACTAATAGTTATGAGAATTTTAATTCTGATCTGAAAAAAGCACCAAAGCGACTGAGAAAAACTGTAATAGAGAGGCGAGGGAAGGAAAAGATGTGGTAGATAGGGATAACCGCACCCTGGAGAGGATTGTGAAACAAAACCCATTCAAAAATGAGGGGGAGATTCACAAAGAGTGGACTGGAGTCAGTGCTTCAAGAACCACCACGCACAGATGTATGCAAGACATGGGTTTCAGCTGTCGCATTCCTTGTGTCAAGCCACTCTTGAACAAGAGACAGCTTCAGAAGCATCTCGCCTGGGCTAAAGACAAAAAGGACTGGACTGCTGCTGATTGGTCCAAAGTTATGTTCTCTGATGAAAGTAAATTTTGCATTTCCTTTGGAAATCAAGGTCCCAGAGTCTGGAGGAAGAGAGGAGAGGCACAGAATCCAGTGTAAAGTTTCCACAGTCAGTGATGGTTTGGGGTGCCATGTCATCTGCTGGTGTTGGTCCACTGTGTTTTCTGAGGTCCAAGGTCAACATAGCCGTCTACCAGGAACTTTTAGAGCACTTCATGCTTCCTGCTGCTCTCACCAACTTTATTGAGATGCAGATTTCATTTTCCAACAGGACTTGGCACCTGCACACAGTGCATAAGCTACCTGTACCATTAAGGACCATGGTATCCCTGTTCTAAATTGGCCAGCAAACTGGTCTGACCTTAACCCCATAGAAAATCTATAGGGTATTGTGAAGAGGAAGATGCGATACACCAGGGCCCACTTCCCCGATAACGACGGAGACACGCTCTTAAGAGGGTTTTCTACGATTCATCTTACGATCGTTCGTTTGGTTTTTCCGACTGTTTCCCGAACATGCTCGTAGCGTGAACGCGCGTGCACTGCTCTTAAGATGCTCTTAAGGGGAGCTGTCCACGTTAATAGTTCTGAAATATCCTCTGATTTGACGGTGATGTCAGGTGACTGCACATCACAGCTATAGGCCTACCATTTAAACTTCGGATCTACACATTAATTCACATCAATACGAAAATAAAACACTTTGACATCTGCATGTAAGCATCCCAAGTAGGTTATATACCACACAGAGACATAAATAATTGTAATTATTTTAAGATTAGATTGTTGCACCATGCAATAATTTTTCGCGGTGCCACTTATGAACACGTTTGAAGATAAGAAAGAAGTCGAGTAAGAAAGAGAGGAAATGTGTAGGCTTAGATTTTGATGCAGTAGGCTACAGACTAAACCACATGTTGCTTTCTCTGCTTTTTACCTCATAGGCCTAATAAAATATTCACTTAGCAAAGATAAGGTCAAACTATTCTGGCAACGTCTCGTTTCATAACTTGATTACATTTTTGTCCGCTTTTCATCACATTATTATGACCATTAAATGTAGGCTATTTTGCACGCTAAAATCTGATTCATCACAGGTAAACACAATAAAGAATGGGAACGTAAATTGGATTATGTATTCTAAGTTGTAATTCCTCTGTATGTCCTGTTGGTGACCTCAGTGAGAAGTACTGTTAAGACGCTCTTAGCCGGTAACGAGTACTCTGGAGCACTCGTAGATCTACGAGTGTTTTCACGACGCTCTTAAGCTACGATGGTTTCGGGAAACAGTCGGCAAATCTTAAGACGTTCGTAAGAGGGACTTTACGACGCTCTTAGGCTTAAGATGCTTTCGGGGAAGTGGGCCCTGGAATTTAATTTAATATTGTTGTAATGGTAGGATAACTACACAGTTTACACAATAATTACACTGTGTTATAAATATTGTATATCAATGCATTTATTGTCTGTCAATTACCCAAAATTGTGGCTCTGTCTCTCATTGAACAGTAGCTTATTTAATGCATTCTAATCCATTGTCAATCACTTCCGGGAACTTTTTGAAGTTTACATGAACCACGTGACCTTAACGAATTTTGAACACCCATTGTTGCAACTCTACCTTTATATGGCTCTGGAATTACTGACATAAATCAACTGTTTGATGATATTCTAATTATATGACCATCACCTGTATGCCATTCAATCACTTTCTTCATGGAAATGGAATATTGGCAAACGCAAACTTCCTGCAAAATCCCTGACTGCATCTTTTAATATCTGACTGAGAAAGGGATTTATTTTCTATACCAATGGACAGATGATGATGTTCATATGATAGTTATGGTTGTTATTTGTTCAACCCTCAATAGCATAACAAAGAATGGCACACAAAAATAAGAAGATCAGTAACATTAGATTACTATTAGACCCCCATAATGTGTTCATGTATTTTTACGTATAACAGAATGGCAGAAGGGCCCCAGCTGTGCCGTGACTGGCTAGGGCACCTGCACCGTACACCGGCAACCCGGGTTCCCTATCTGATTAAACGCATAAAAAGCCCAAAAAATATACCTTAAAAAAGAATGGCAGGAGCTGATTTCACCCCCAGCCCCCAATGTTCACTCCATGGCAGAAAGGTACCTTTCCTAAAGCCTGCACAGTGCTCTGTTATCATGTAAAGCCCGCCCCATGCTGGATAAGCAATTGTGATGAGATCCTGGGTTTGTGGTGATTCGAAAGCGGGCCTCAATGAAATCCTTTCCAGACCAACCTGCAGAGCTAATTCAGATTTGCTAACAGGTTCGTCTGGGTTCACCCAGGCTAATCCAAAAATGCACCCTTGTTTTTAGACTGGGTTTCTCCTTTAATTTGTGTTTGTTCTGGAGGCTGCTTTAGCCAAAAGCGTAACCCGAACAGGGGAGCACTGTGGAGCAGGGACCAGCTGCAGCATCAAGGCTGTGTACTGCAGGCCTCCCTCCATGTGTGATGTGACTCACCCACTGACTGTATGAATAATAAGTGGCGTAATCTAATTCTTTAGTACAGGTTTTCCTGTTGCACTGGTTTCACCCACATACCACAGGTAATTTTATGAACTTTATCTGACCACACAAACTCTGACCATGTCTAGACAGACAGGTGTATGTATCTCTCAGATCTTATCTCTGCATGTGTGACTGGATACTGTAGACACAGAGAGGGCCATCTGAAAGGTTTAGCATGACACTACAATAAGCAGGCCTCTGTGATCCCTAGACATGGGGTAGAACGGCATACTTGTTGTGCTGTCACAATTGTTTGAAGGTTCACTGAGTAGCTTTTGTTATGAATACTGGAGCATCTCAAAATGTTTGAATATCATGGAAAAGTCTATTACACTGCCCAGGCAGTGAGATTAAAGGCTCGGGAAACCAGTGTTTTGACTAAATTAGCTGATTAGAGCTCATCTCAGGTCAATAGTTCTGTATAATACATTTGTTATGGTTATGGTTATGGGATTTGGCAGACGCTTTTGTCCAAAGCGACATACAAATACAAAACAATAGGCTATAATACTTAAATTTAACAGGGAATGTTGGTCGGACCACATTAAGGAGAATATCATTAATAAACAACAATGTCAAATGAATCAACAGCCTAATGAAAATAAACAATACTATAATATACAAACCATAATGATAGGCTATTCTATTATATTGTATTATATTATTATATTTTGAAATTCTACAAATTTTGGCTATCTGGAGTCGCCTAGCAACAGGGACTAGCTGCTCAAGCCGCTCCGTCTGACTTGTTTTTGTTCGGATTGTTTATATTTACTATTTTATTCCTGAGTATTTTTCCTTCATTCTTGTGCACTCGTTTAGTTTAGCTGCACGGTTATAGATAGCCTTTTTATTTCAATTCTTTATTTAGTTTTTCCATACTTTTACTGTGTTTTTTTTAAGTCTGCCTCTGCGTTCTACCTGCGCTGCCTGGTGATCAGCTGTTTTTGTTTTTCTGCCGTTTGCCATCAGAGATATCTGTGGGGTATACTACGAAGCACGTTAGACACATCTCGCCATCACTAGACCCAAGTGCAAGACTCAATGTCGGTGTTATACGGTAACTGGCTTTCATGTTAACTGGCTGGACTGTTTACTTTGCCTCTGGAGTTAACGTAACCGCCCCCTTCTTTTGCATGTGTGTTCAGCTGATGATTTAGCCTCCGATACCTGGTCGCAGATTCGTCTGTTTAACTCAAGTTCAAATAGAAATGTTTGTGATGCTCCACTTTGTTGTTTAATAAAGCTTTACAACACGATGTGTCGGCGTTGGAAGTGTCAGGTTGTCTGTAGTAGGCTAGGCTACATGCGCTGGACCATGAATATGCCACCAAATAAATAAAACTAAATAAACTCCACGTGGGTCTCGAACCGCTACTAAATTAAACTGCTTGTATGATATCCTGACATCAACCTGCTTGCGCCACTAACCAGCTAATACATCCCAGCATATTGGCCATACTTATGTAGGCCTACTAGGCCTACAAGTAAAAGAGGTCACCTAGTATGTTATTGTGTTTGTAGCAGGTTAACTCAGTGAATCATGGTAACTGGCTACCGTGCAACGTTGCCCAAGCCATTTAGACCTTCAAAGTATAGCCTATAATGGGTTCTACGTTTCACTGGCTGCCCGCGGCCACCTAGTCTATCTTCAGCCTAAATTGAGGAAGCATTGCTGGTCTAAAAATGTATAAATAAAAAAAAAAAAACTGTATATAGTTATTTTGCATGTTGTATATAGTTCTTGTATATAGTTATTGTATATAGTTATTGTGCATTTGTGTACGTGTGCATGCTGGATATAGTTATTTTGCATATTGTATATAGTTCTTGTGGGTTTGTGTGTGTGCATGCTGTTATATAGTTATTACCTCCGCCAAGGAGATTATGTTTTCATCGGGGTTTGTTTGTTTGTTTGTCTATGTGTCTGTTCATCTGTTTGTTCGCAAGATAACTCAAAAAGTTGGGAGTGATCCGGATCACCGTCTGGATCCAGGAGGCGGTTATGTTTTCGCTTGGCGGAGGTCTGTACTCTCGGAGTGCTTTTCTAGTTTTGCATGGTTCAGGTTAGACAGGTAGGGTCTCGCGCCAAATACTCAAGGCCGTGCGGGTGCCTTAGTTTTAGGCAACGTAGTAGTCAGTCATGGAAGAAAACTCGCACACCATTGTTTGCCGTTGAAAAATAAATAAAAGAAGTGTTTAATCCATCAACCAATGTGCTACCAAGTGAGGTGACAAACATTTCGGTCCTCAGACCTTCATCAGTGCAAACCATATACAATGACGTGGCGCCTATTTATAGTCTGCGTCTACTAGGTTGCAGCTCTGTCAATCAACCTGACCCCTAGCTAGGTAGGTTGAAGTGTAGACTCAGAGAAACATGGGAAAAGAAGGCCCTCAGGCTCTTCGTTACAGTAGAGTAGACCTAGACATAGAAAGTAGTCAAGTTAATGCAAAAAATAAAATAAAAAGAATTTTTACATGCAAAATAGAGAAATAAGAAAAACATAAGGAAACAAGATTAACAATGAGCAAGTGAGTATTAAACAATAGATGGATATACGGATATATAGTAAGCAGATTGAACATTCTCAGATAAAACAGCTCAAAGGAAACAAGACAAATCAAAGTCATCATTTAATCCATGTGGATGTAACGTTTCACTGAAGGAGCATCTGTCCTGTACAGCTCCTCCTACGGGTAGAAGAGACTCTATCTATTCCTAAAAATTTGAGATCTGACATGGAGTGGTTGGCTTCTGTGAAATGACGCGCAACTGGCGATTTAGGGTCCTGCCTGTTAATAGCACTGCGGTGTTCATTGAGCCTGACTCTTAGCTGTCTCCTTGTGCAGCCTGTGTATTGCAAACCACAAGGGCAATATAACAAGTAAATTACATTAGTGGAATTGGATGTAATGAATTTTCTTATGTTGTATTGTTTGCCAGTGGAGTAGCTTGTGAATTGGCTGGTCTTAGTGATCGAAGTACAGGACATGCAATTGCGGCAGGGAAAGAAGCCCGTGAGATCATCTAAGCGTTCACGGGGACGCATAGAGTGATTGAAGGTGTCCGAGTGGACCAACCTGTCTTTTAAGTTAGCAGATCTGGAGTGAGTAAAAAGGGGTGGGTTTTGCATGGCACACTTCATTTCTTAATCTGTCTGTCCATAGGTCAACACTGCCTCTTTACCAAGTTTCTTAAAGGTTTTCACCAATAGACCTCTGAAGTTCGCCTACAAAAAAGCAGCCATCTTTGACATCCGGTATCTGGCGATTTTTCCTATGGGAAAATAACATGGGGATTTTGAATTATCGCACCTGTTAAACTCTCGCAGGGATGAAAAAGTCTGAAATGCAGACGTTTTCCCGAACACACTTTTATCCTCTGCCTTCGAGTGGATACTGTGATCTCCGGTAAGTGAAGGCGGCACACTTAGATTTTTGCTACTCCAGAGCTAACTTGCAATGCAACTTGCCATAGGTAGTTAGCTTCAGTTAACAACCGGATCTCCTTATATGGGCAAAGATGGCCGTTTTGGTTCTTTTTTGTAGGCAAATTCAGAGGTCTATTCACCCCCCCAAGTATACGTGTTTACCTTGGAAAAACAAATTTGAGCCTGGCTTTATCACACTATCTGCTTTTGTGTGTATGCAAATTAGAGCATTTTTAATGAGATAGGGGCTCATTTGCATATACAAACATTAAAATATAAAAAAACATGCAATACATTTTTTTCTCATCTTAACATAAGTAATCAACTTAGAAAGTTTGATGGTGATATCTATTATTTACATTTTTTACCCTATTCACCTGTACTGCCTCGCCTTAATTGCCTATTTATGCTAATTATGCAAATTGCCCAAAGTGCAACTTTAGGCAACCAAGTTGAATTCCACCCACTAGGCCTATAGATGACATTTCTGCAATAAAACTTTAGGGTACGCAACATTTCTGGGTTCATGAAATCACAACTAGACTACTTTTACTAGTAACCTAGGGTATCCAATTTCACTGCAAAGTGTCAGCTGGTTAGTGGCGCAAGCAGGTTGGTATCAGGTTATCATACAAGCAGCTTAATTTAGTAGCGGTTTGAGACCCACGTGGAGTTTTATTTAGTTGGTGGCATATTCATGGTCCAGCGCATCTAGCCTACTACAGACAACCTGACACTTCCAACGCCTACACATCATGTTGTAAAGCTTTATTAAACAACAAAGTGGAGCATCACAAACATTTCTATTTGAACTTGAGTTAAACAGACGAATCTGCGACCAGGTATCGGAGGCTAAATCATCAGCTGAACACACATGCAAAAGAAGGGGGCGGTTACGTTAACTCCAGAGGCAAAGTAGACAGTCCAGCCAGTTAACATGAAAGCCAGTTACCGTATAACACCGGCGGAATCTTCTGACAAAAATATTTAGTTAGCTACAAACTTGACATTACAAACATCCAGGACTTTGACACGACAAGACAGAGAGACGATCCGACAAAGAAACAGGGGGGTAGAAATACACACACCAATTAACAGAAAGAAAGAGGACTGGACGAAACCAACAAGACAATAACGGGGAACAGGTGTGGAAGCAGAAACGGAGGGAAAACTAACAAGACAGGAAGCACAGACCAAATAAGGGAAAAGGAGACAGTCACATGACAGCAGACAGGTAAAAAAAACAATACACAAAATGGCCACCAGGGTGGCACAAAGTCAAGTGTGACCCTTGCTTTTAGCTCTGTTTAAATAACTCTCTGGTTTTCTAATCCTTACTGGTCCTATTTCATTTTTATTCTTTTATTTTATGTGTTTTTGATTTTTTTCTTGATTTAAGTATTATCTTATTTTGGACTTTTTAATTGCCCTTTGTGTATTTATTTTTCTATTTATCTATGTATTCATTTATTCTGTTTTATCTCTAGTTTTATGAGCATTGTAACCTTTTTTTTCCTGGTTTGTGTCTTACTGTCATCTTAACGCCTCTACTAGTTATACCCCCTTTTTAACTTCATTTTATTTGTCAATCTCCCTCCTTTGCTTTTTTGTAAGATGGCCTTACCTGTGAAGCACTTTGTGTCAACGTTGTTGTTTTAAATGTGCTATATAAATAAAGTGACTTAACTTGACTTTTCTTCATTTCTTTCAGTCACTCCTCTTTTGACAGAGGCTCTGTCCACATTTCCGGCATGAATTCGCCTCCACTGTTTGTTGTTTATTAAACCTGGCCTTGGAGGTGGGTTTCTGTGGGCCAGGTGAGGGCTGGTGTGGGGTAGCCGGAGGTCTGGGATGCACTGAGGGAGCAGGTGAAGGGGAAATTAAAACAGTGCCTGTGGCTGGGCTCTGAGGGAGGGTGAAAACAACTGGAGCAGGGAAAGATGGAAGCGGAGGGAAATGGGCAGAGACAACAGGAGGTGCTGTGGCTGAGGCAGCTGCTGGCTTTGGGGAAAGCTGCCTTGGTAGGCTACAGGTCTTGCATAGGCAGTAGGTGGAGCACCAACAGGGTCTTCTGCTGCTCGCCTCTTAACCCTGGCTTGCCCTACTTGCAGATGGTAATTGAGCAGGACACCAGGGGTTGGAGGAGGGATAACACTGTTGCGCTTTTGTGACGTTGTCTGGAGTGGATTGGCCACCTTGAAGATTCCGCTCCGTCTCGTAGGCTACTGCCGTCTGATATTCTTTTCAAACAGCGACACCGTCGTTGCATATCAGCTACACAGGCATGTTGTTTTTCTTTTCTTTGGTTATTTTTTGGGCTTTTTTGCCTTTATTTGGACAGAACAGTGGAGAGTGACAGGAAGCGGGTGGGAGAGAGAGATGGGGTGGGATCGGGAAATGACCGCAGGTCGGATTCGAACCTGGGTCTCCGTGGGCACTCGGGCCCGTATATGTGTCGCTCGCTTCGCTATCCAAATGTACAGTATCTTGCTTGTATGGCTTGTTTTTGGCTGCATGCATGAAGGCCAACGTGAGCATTTTTTTTTTCTCGGCCAGAGGTGCTACTCAAAAAATGTCTTCAAGATTGGCAAGTCTGAATTCTTGTAGGCAAACAATAAACACTGTCAGTGTCAAAGGGTTGGTCAACCAAGTAGCCTATTTAAGAATAAAAGTAATATAGACTTTATCCAAAGAAGTAATTAGAATAGGCCTAGGCTAGGTTAAGTTATAAGTCAGGCTTTGAGTTAATAGGCCTAATATGTCCACAGAGAACTGGTGGTCGGTATATTGTATATAAGTCGGGGGAAAGTCATGGAATTTTACATTTGACTTAGAGTGGGAAGCTTCTGTTTCGATGTCACCGGTGCATCGAAACTATGCCGCCGATTAGAGGTCTGCGCGGGACAGATTTTTCAGTCCCGCGCCTGCCCGCTCCCGCAATATTCTGTCCCGCTCCCGCCCGCATTAATGCGTCATTTTTAGTCCCGCTCCCGCCCGCATCTGTAACATCATGTCCCGCTCTCGCCCGCTAAAGCCCGCATGCAGGAGGGATAGCCTATTCAGTTTTTCTTTCTGTCTCACGAAAGGAGCACATACACATGAGAAAAAATCCAGATGTCAGTTTCTTGGTTCTGAATAACAACTGAAGGCCTAGTCTCGTGCCCTCTTCCTTTGTCATGCTTTCCATTTCCAGTTTTGACAATGAGCAGCAGGAACAAATTGAACCCACGTAGGCTAAATGACAATATAGGCTATAGGCCTGCTATCCGTCAGTTATGCTTAAACCCCATATCCAGCTGAACTATAGTTATGAACAGTACTTTAATCATTTCCATGTTTTACGCACAGACACACAGCTCTATCTGTCCTTTCCACCTGATGACCCCTTGGTTTCAGCACGGATCTCGGATTGCCTCTCAGACATAGCTACATGGATGAAGGCACACCACCTCCAGCTGAACCTCTCAAAGACTGAACTGCTGGTCCTCCCAGCTAAACCTACCATACACCACGACATCAACATCAAATTTGACTCTCTGTCTGTTTCACCTACCAGGACTGCAAGAAATCTAGGAGTTGTTCTCGACAACCAACTAAACTTCTCAGATCATGTTGCCTCAGTCGCCCGGTCATGCCGTTTCGCACTCTACAATATACGGAAAATCAGGACTTACTTAAATCAAGATGCCACCCAACTTCTGGTTCAGGCAATAGTTATCTCACGACTCGACTGCTGCAACGCCCTCCTGACAGGTCTCCCAGCCTGCGCAGTGAAACCACTTCAGATGATCCAGAACGCGGCGGCGCGCCTGGTCTACAACCAACCCAAGAGGGCACATGTTACCCCGCTACTCATCCAGCTACATTGGCTACCTATGGCGGCCCGCATCAAATTCAAGGCTCTAACGCTTGCCTACAAAGTAGTCTCCGGTTCTGCTCCCACCTACTTGAATGCCTTCATACAGATATACGCTACCTCCAGACCGCTGCGCTCCTCAGACGAACGACGTCTAGCTCTATCTCCGGTACGCTCAGGCCAATCCAAACTTTTCTCATCTGTTGTTCCTCGCTGGTGGAACACACTGCCAGTTCCTACAAGGGCAGGGACATCCCTCTCCATTTTCAAAAAACTCCTGAAGACCCAGCTCTTTAGAGAACATCTCCTCTCATAGCAACACTTACAACAAGTCTTGCTGATCCTAGCACTCACCAGCCGTCTTAAACTGACACGTAACTGTTAAAAACAGCACTCACTGATGCACTTATTCTTACTGTACTCTACCGTTTTTTAAATTGTCCTAATATTGTTGAGAATTGCTCTAAAACTTAAACTGTTTACCTTGTTGTTAGTCGCTTTGGCTAAAAATGCGTCAGCCAAATGTAATGTAATGTAATGTAATGTAATATTTAATTTGCGGGAGTGCAGTGAATCGTCGGTTTGTCCCGCACCCGCGAACGCACCTCTCTCATCCCGCCCGCTCCCGCAAAGAGCTTTCAAAAGTTGTCCCGCGCCGCACTCTTTTGCGTTGGGACCCGCGGGTCTACCGCGGGAGTGCAGACCTCTACCGCCGATTTCTTTTGGCTGTGACGGGCGAACGCTTTAGAAAATCAAAAATCCTTCTGGTAACTTTTGTGTGGCTTGGTCAGGGGATACGTCAAGTTTCGTGAAGATCGGAATAAATTTGTGACCTGTGAAATTTAGTTTCGCTTTCTATTAAATCCAATATGGCGGAAGAACGACAAGGGCCACCCAGTCAACACACCCATGTGGGGCCCATATGGGTTGGACATGGGCTGGTGAGTGGGCCCCATGTGGGCTGCCCTGCTGGGTCCCAGTTAATTTTGTCCGAGGGTTCCATGGTGGGCCCATGTGGGCAAGCCCAGATGGGCTAAAGGTGGGCTTCATATGGGCCCTAGCTAAAACCCACATGGCCAACCCAGGTTTCTGGGCTGATTATGGGTTCCTGCTATTCTGGGTAAAATTCATTTTGGGGGCTTATTTTAGTCAGCTCATACAGTTCTTTAACCGTTCATATGTTTGTTACAGAGCCAATCCGGGTCTGTTGAACCCCCCACATTAGGCTTTTTCAATACAGGCATAACAATGTATGTAAAAATACTTGACAGATGTTCACTTTAGCTCAGTTACCAATGATAGACTTCATTTATGGTTATTTGCTATTTAACTCTGTGAAATCACATTTATGATCATCATTTTGTGAGAAAACAAGTAAATTCAATTATAAAAAGGTAAATAGAAACAAGTTTTTTTTTATCATTATTGGTGCTTATTTCTTAGAACTTAATCAGAACAGGTGAAAGTGCTTTAATGTAAGTTTTGTAACTTTGTGTGGGGATAGCAGATGCAGAAAGCCAATGAGTTTGAGTGAGAAGAAATAATAAATAGCATCATTTTCTTTTTAGCAAACATTGAAAGCGGGTCCCACAGACCCAAACACCTTACAAGTGTTAAAAAAGCTATAATAACAAAGAGACTAGTAATATAATTCAATACCTTTTTATTTATGTAAAATTAAGAAAACATAGGTACATAGTACATACCCTATGTACTGATACTAGACTAAAAAATAAAATAAATAAAAATAATAAAAATAAATAAATAAATAAAAACAGCCAGTTAAGCTTTAGACAGCCGCAGGAACTTCAAAGATCACTAGACCAAATACTTCAGACATGAAAGCAGTTTATCAACAAGGCTATCGCGATTTCAGAACTGTTACATTCATGGCGTTTACAACTGTTACAACAGTAGGCTACCGCACATTTTAATGGCTACGTCAGGTTGTAAGGTAGGTCCTAGGCTAGCCTAGGCCTATATGTCGCTGTTAAGTTTAATTCTGAGATTCTGATACGTTTTCAACCCGGAATTGTGCAAATGTCATAGTTGAAATCAGAAGTTCAGAAATAATCACGTTATGCAGTCCGCTTAAGACCTCTGCAGAAGGCTACATGAAGTCGAATCCCCCAAACGTTTCACATTTTTTCTTTTTCCTTTTTTTATTTTGCAGGCGTCACGTGACCGCGGTATTGCAGTAATGCGGTTACCTTCCCAGCCCTATCAGTATAACTTAAAACATTATCCACATGCACACCTACCATATATTACTTCATACAGTTGTAAGGCCTTGAACTCTCTCTTCCCGTTTTGGCCCACAAAGTTGTACTGCCTGGATAGGCCATGGTCTAGGAGGAAGGTCATCATCCTTCTTGTGGCCTCGTCAACAGTTGTCCCCCCTATGTCAGTCACAGCTGCAACCTGAGGGGGAACAAAGACAATACAAAGCAAAGTTATCTACAGTATATTGCTCACTGGAGTAAACCACCCAACATGAACATCAACAGAACTGTCAGAAGCATGAGTGTGAGCACACTGAGGAAGTTTCAGATCAAGTTCACTGCCCAATAAAATTGAGTTGCACCACCCTAGACTTAACTCATTGAGTGCCAAAAACGTAATATTACGTTTTTTCTTCCCATGCGTTGAGTGCCAAAAACGTAAAATTACGAAACTAGACACTCTAACACACCTTATATGTGATTTTGGGAACTCTGTGATGAATGGAAATGAAATATATGATGATCGAAAACTCATGAAAACGCACAATCTGGACATTTTATCTGGACATTTTATCATAACTCGGTTGCCGCTTTGGGTCGAATCAGTGACGCATGCAGATGCACGTCATCTCAAAACCAGGCCATTTGCGTGGGTCTATCACTAGGTGGCAGTCTCGCCAGGTCTCGCTGATCACTTCCCGGAAAGTTTACAGGCAACACTTCATATTTCATGAAAGACCATTTCTAGAAAAAAACAGCGATTTTGATGAAAACTAGCCACTGTTTAGCTTGGGATTTCTCAGGAACAGAGGCGTGTAGAAATACACGGTTTGCACCCACTGAGAGCTTAAAGTTTCACCTTTTAAACGAGCCATTGTATGTGTTCATAGCTATAACACAGAATATGCTGTGGCTGTACAAAAATCATCAACAATGGTCTAGATTGCTGGCACTCTAGGACAAAGCTTCCGAAAACAGCTTGGCATTCAATGAGTTAACATACATACCAGTTTGGACATGAAGTTTGGATTTGCCAGTTTTCCTTCCATGACTTCCACAACGGTCTTTAGGGGGAAACCCTCTGGGGTAGAAGAGACGGTGGTGCCAATGTTGCCACGCTTTCAGCCCTACATTAAATTAAGCAAAGTTGCTCATTTATTGCAAAAGCAATATATCTTCAATTCATTTATCGTACTTCAAACCGTGTGTGTGCTATGATAATAGCCTTTATACATGCAAAGAACTGACCATGAAAATCTGAAATAATTCTCACAATTTATTTCTGTGACACTAAATGAAGATCAGATCACATTTTGTGACCAATTTATGCAGAAAACCAAATAATTCCAAGGGATTCACAAACTTTTACATTTTGGCTGTATGCATTCTCAATTAAAGGCCTATTCACACCAAGAACGATAACGATAACTATTAAACAAATATCGTTCTCATTAATATGAATGACGACGTTCACACATAAACTATAACGATAACGACATGAAGAACGATATCATTGGGGATCACTTTCAGAGCGATTTTGAGAACAATAAAAAGCTAAGAAGAACCCATCGATTTTTAGGCGTCACATTCATTAACACAAGGAGAGACTTTGGCTATCGTTGTTCAGTGCGAACACTTTTATCATTAACGTTATGGTTATAGTTATCATTCTTGGTGTGAATGTAATTGAAGTATGCAGCTCTCCATTTTGAAAACCATCCGCCAAAAACACCTCATAACTGTGTTGAGGTGAATTGCTCTTCACTGTATTTACATACCTGCAAACTCAGAAGGGCTGAAAAAGCTGATTTCCGAAAGACGCCCCCCCGCGCAGAAGATTTGAAAAAGATTTTACATTTTAACTATTTCACATAGGTAGACCTGCAATAATGAATATTGCATATTATCATATTATATTATAATAAACGTGCAGTAAGCAGAATTGAAATATGGCTGCATTTGACACTTTTACATTTTAAAATGACATAGTCCTAACAGTAGGCCTACCAGCTGTTTTGAGTTAAGGCCATGTTTAGCCTAATTGAATAACTTAATGATGGAGAAGATATTTTCAGACCTGCCATCCTTGAAGAAATGTCAGTACTACCTCAAACAAGGGAAAACACATTGCCCACCTTGGCCTTCATGTATGCAGCCAAAAAAAGACCAAACAACATAAATGTAGACAATCTGTTTTAAAGCCTAATCCTTATCTATAACAATCACTAGTGTTGATAGAAAGGGACTGTGGATATCCATTTTCTGGTCTCTATTCTAGCATGGCTGGTTTATTAGTACCTCTTTTCAATCCATTATTATTATTAGCTTCGCTGGCGGCGGTCATATAATGATTGTCAAAGTTTTTTTTTCTTTTTTTTTTTCCGTCATCTACTTCCTGAATTTTTTGTCAACGATACCCGGGACACCGAAACATCGGGGTACATGAAATTTGGTGGGTATGTAGTCCCACTAGACTTTTACGGAAAAATTTAGTTTGGTCCCCGGGGGCCACTCCCCCTCCGCGCTGGGCCCCCCGAAACCCAAAAAATGCAGTTCTTTTTCTAAATAACTACCTGAACCGTGGCACCGAGGATGAAGAAATTTTTATGGTATGTTGGTCTCAAGGGCCCACATCAACCTAGCCCATAATCACTCATTTGTGATTTGCACCCCCCCAGTAAAAAATGAAAATGCAATATCATTCTGCTTTAATCGCCCCTCTCTTCAGTTAAGATGTTCAGAACTGCACCAAATTGTATGTGTATGATTAACCTGGCATTCTCTGGGGGTATGCCAAGTTCGTAAAATTTCATCCATGGGGGGGGGTCTAAAAAAATGTAAGTTATGTGTACATTTAGTGACTGTACACTCATTGGCCTGTAGATGGTGGTGCACACATATACACACACACACACAGGCACGCACATACTATCGGTATCGGCAATTAGAACGGCCGATACATAATTACAAATTCAGTAGGATTAAAGGAAAACCAAATATTCATCATCATCATCATGGCTGCATTTCCAGTATTGGCGATACGTAGTCGTTTGTCCACCAGATGGCGCATCGTTGCAGTGAGACGTAATTTTGTTGGAAGTTAATCTAAAGTGGGTTGGAAAAACATTGGACGCTTCCTACAAGGACTGTAGTTTACCGCAGAGAACGTCTAATAAGGATAGGACGATTTTCACATGAAATGTAATTCCCATTTCTTCTTGAAGCCAAAATAAATCTGAGAATGTTTATCGGACATGCTTGGTTTATACTGCAGGTACGTTAACCTTATAATATCAATAGCTATATGACCTAGGTCCAATAATGTTACCGTTAGCATTGGTTGAGTCAGTGTTTCCCACAGAATTGGATTCAATTTGTGGCGGTAGCTGACTTGAACAAAGGGGGGGTATTAAGATCGTCTTGGTAGTGTATAGGTCTAATTGAGTGCCTGTCACTTTAAGACGTTTGAGGGAACCCTTGCAATTGTAACACAGTTGAAAGGCTGCTGATGTGTGGATGCAATTCATAACATTTTCTACATAGTTAAAATAAAGGTTCACGTACTTCTCCTTGGGACAAGCACTTTTGAATTTTGGAAAACACTTTTCCATTTACATCGGGATTTTGCAAACATTCAGTGTCAGAGTTAATAAAATGAGCCCTTCAACGAAATTGACAAGCAGCTGTAAGTAGGCTAAGCATGCTAAATTCGACATCCAAACAGTATTCTAACGTTAGCTTTGAGATACTGCTTGATTTCATAACTTAACTTAGTTTAGTCTCTTCAATGTAACCTACTATGTTGTGATAAGACCTTAGCAGAGTTCACTTCAATGCAGCAGTTTTGAAAAAATTTGCGCAGCATGGTCACGATGGTAAGCGGATTTAATAGCAATTTAGCCAGACGTCTTCTATGCAATGCTTCTATGTGGCAACAACAATCCTTCAAAAATCGTGAATATTTTGTTAAATGCACATGCAGAGGAGTGGCAGCGGGCTACGAGAGAGAGTGGGGCGGGGCAAGGAAAGGCTGCGTGCGTAAAAAGCGCAGCTCAATGGCAATGCAAGGATTTTACCTTATATTTAATTTAAATTAAATTAAACATAGAATATTAATCTGTGGCGGCCGATTTTTATTTCGTGGCGCCCCGCCACAGATTAGTCAATGTATGGGAAACACTGGTTGAGTGATGGAGGCCAATTTGATTGCATTTGTAGAAAACTATGCGGTTATACCAAGCAAATTGATAGCAGCACTAATTGTATCTTTCCACTGTCATCTCATTTGCTTATGACCATAACCTAGGCTACTAACAGGAGCTAAATGAGTTAGCCACAACACGTTTGCTACGTGATGGTTTTTTAATGGAAAATATATAGGCTACCTGAAAGATAACCTGTCTATGATGCATCCTAAACACCGGGCTGGGACATTTCTGCTCAAAGTCTCAAAAAGCATCTGAGTCAACGTTCATTCCCAAACACCCATATAGGCTACTTCAATCCTCTATTTTCAAAGGTGATTCAAGTAAGGAAGAGCATGGCCCAAAGTAAAGTAACTAGGACTGAAACTACATAAATTCGTCAAAGTGAATAATTTGTGTCAACTCGCCGCAATGTAGATTTATTAACGCACCCGTGATGATCTACATCTCCATTTAAACCAGATGTTTTAGAGCGCACGTTGAGAGATGTATCCAGGGCAGGGCTGTACCTACACATATTTGTTGCACGTGCTACAAAAATCATTCTTTGCGATGGATGATTTAGTACCAACGTTACACCGGTCCGATACAGTTTTGCCTATGGCTACCGTGAGACTGAGATGCTTTTTGTTTGTTCGAAGTGCGTGTTTAGGGTGTGAGAGGGGAGTCGATGTGCTTTGATTCCAGCTTGGTAGTTGTAGTCTAGAGTGGTGAAGTCCCGCCCCTTCCGTTTGCCTCCATGGGACCTATAGGGAGGGAAAGTGAAAACCAGCGCCCCAAGTGGTTGCGTTCCTATCGAAGAGCAGCTCCAATGTTAAGTCCCATAGACCTATTTTTTTTAAAATACTGTGAAACCAAATCAGCGATCTTATCTACCAAAAATATTTTTCAGTGTCTATACAGTAATAATCGTCTAACTGTGAAAATGTCAGACCCTATTTTGCCTTATTTATTTGCTCCTTTTGTTTCATAAACGAACTACAAAAAGCCATGTGACTTTACCCTTCCACGTTACTCACGGTAGCATGGTTTGTTTATTAGCCTGGTTAGCATTGCCACTTAACACTTACTGCCAGCTCTTCATGTGAGTAGAAGCACAACACCAGTTATCCAGACATAAAGGTTATCACCACGCGGTTTACATCACCTTCCGTTATTACAAAAATATGTAAGCCAGTTAAGCAAATAGCCGTATTGATCAGTTAGAGATTAAGCGCCCAAACCTGTGACGTCACATGCAACTGTAGTTTATTATCACCATGTTACGACAAAAACTCAAAACAATTCAACTGATCCTAAAAATAAGGTATGACCACTTGAAGCAATAGAGGTGACCCCAGTGCCTAACATATGGAAGGCATTAAATTAAGATCCCAATGTGCACCGAGATATATTTTTTCTAAAAAACAATCCCATCCCCTCCGCTAAACTCTAGGAACGCAACCACTAGATGGCGATGAGATTACTTTCCCTCCCTATCTTTCAAAAAAATTTGAACGGCAGTCTATGGCAAAAAAGAAATTATTTTCTGGTCCCAGTTGACTTGTCCCTTGAATTACCCATATGATGTTTGTCAATTTTAAAGACAATTTTTCATGTAAAGACATTTGCCGTTTGTTTCGTAACTATTGAATTACAACATTGTGAAAGATCGTAATTCCAACGACTACAAACCCATCAGTCGCGCTAGTGACGTTAGCTCATTCACAGCCACACTAGATTGTACAAGCATACCAGCAGCAGTGTTGGGAGTAACGGCTTTTAAGTATAACGGCGTTTCTAACGGCGTTAATTTGTCAATAATGGAGTAATCTAATTAATTACTTTTTACAACGTTACAACGCCGTTAACGTTACTGGACGTTAAATGCGGTGCTTTACTTACTTTGCATTGATTGAATAAACTGTGTAATCCGAACGCACCCCTGGCTCACAGCTAGTGAGGAGGTGGGTTAATAACGACGTAAGAGATTAGGATTGGCTAAAGCAGAGTCATGTTTCATGATAGCCAATCAGAGCCAGTGTTTTTACGCACTTGCCAGCACACGCGCCACACACACGCAACAGCTAAAGTAGAGATTCGATGAAGCAGCAGAGGTCAGGAGCAATCCGATGAAAAGTTGGCATTTTCAAGGTGGAGATATAAGCACTACTTCAAATTCATTGGGGTCAAAGGCAAGAACGTGCATGTAATGTGTACATTATGTCCAGGAGCGAAGACTTTGTCGACATCCGTTGTAAGCAACTCTAATTTAATGAGGCATCTCACACACGCTAGTGGCCAAAAACACCCCCCTCCACCAGAGATGATAGCTCGCAATCCACTAGCAGCTAGCAAAGAAGGACTCGGAGCAATGTCCTCCAAGCAGCAAAAGCTAGATCTTTCTGCCTCACAACAAAAACCTATGACACAGGCTGAAATCAACCGTAGGTCTGTCGATGTACAATTTCCCCTTGGGGATCAATAAAGTATCTATCTATCTATCTATCTATCTATCTAATATCGAAAGTTATGTAGCCTACAAACACCTGTCTGTTCTACTAATTTCAACTGGCTTTTCAAAACTGCTCAAAAAATCCAAATTCTTTGACATATAGCAACTTTATTTTTAACAGTAACGCAAATAGTTACTTTCCCTGGTAACGAGTTACTCTTATCATAGAGTAATTCAGTTACTAACTCAGTTACTTTTTGGAACAAGTAGTGAGTAACTATAACTAATTACTTTTTTAAAGTAACGTTCCCAACACTGACCAGCAGTCTTGAGAACAGTCTAGTAGGCTAGCCTACATAATAATCTGACATCAGAAACGCACTGTCACCGTCAGCACTCATTCTGCTGACACAGTGGCTGCGTGATAACTTAATTTGGCCTTGATCGTGCAGGACATTTCATAATGTCGACTGTGTAATCCATCATAAATGGCTAGTTTCAATGGAAAAGTTAGCTGGACAAATGAAAGAAAACGAGAAGGATTCAGTGAAGCATATCATCATATTTTAGAACCTTCAAAATTAGAAAACCGATGCAACTGAGATGGAGGACAACTCCACGTATAGAACAAAGACCTATTGTCCGAAGGAACTTACTGTAACTATTTGATAGCGAACCACACAGTTGTCCAATCAAAAGGTTTATTCACTGAGAATGAGAGCAGGGACACAGACCAAGACACAGAACACAGTACACACGGGGCAGGTCAAGCAGACACACACACTACACATACAGGGGAGGACGCAGCCCCCCACACAAAAAGGATCACACACGAGGGAGAACTAAAAGGGAAACATGCAGGGCATGAAATTGGCACCCGCCCACACGCCAAATGCGGGTAACTTTTGTGATTGGCGGGTGAAACTGTCAATGTACCTGCCACGTTGGCGGGTAGCCAATAAGACAACACAACACTGAGCAAGGAGATGCACTGTCCAGATTGCCGTTTGTAGGCTCGGAGAAAGCGAGATCAAACCCATTTGCAGGGGTGGCCTAACACGTTACATTTTTTTTCGAGGAACGGCAAATGACTTTACTTTTTCAAAACGTTAGCTTACTTCTACTCTTACTCAAGGACATTTTTGAGGCAATAATCTACTCTTTTACTCCGCTACATTTCAATTGCCTTACAATACGAGTAGCCTACAAGTTTATTATTGGAGAAAGTATCTCGAAGAGGGAAAAGCGCACCTCTCCCAGGAGAAAAGAAACAGGGCTTCAGAATGCGTTAGCCCACGATTATAAAAGTAATGCCTGGCCTAGCTAACAGCTCAGTTAACACAATGACGTACAGTTGCTGCATCTTCTGGTGAGGCTGCCAGAGTAACAACGAGACTAGAGGTAGGCTATGACATGACACGGAAACTTTCATGTATATTCATTTCTGGCCAGCATCGTTCAACAATCACATTGGACAAGGAAAGTAGGCCTACAACTTAATTTACAAGCAAATCAAATGCACTGGAAATCGAGCATACAAGTTAGAAAAAGCCTAGCATTCATTTATGTAGCCTCAATGTTGCAGGACATGACATGAGACGGTCGGCTGAGAAAACAGATAGCCTGCTCTGTCGCTCTGCCCGAGTGGATATGCCTAGGCTATTATAGCCTAAATATAGGTCTACCCATAATATAGCCATTGTTTTTAGGTTACATTGTCTGTATGGTGGAGTTATAACCAGACTTCTAGCAATGCAAAGCAGAAGAATCAGCTGCAATGTATTGGAAGACTGCTTTTCAATCCATAGCCACGTAATGCTTATTCTGGCTATGACAAAGTATATTAAATAAAATATATTTGAATTGGGCTTTTAAAATATGTTTGACTATATGATTAGCCTACAGAGGAGGAGAAAAGCAAATAGGCATAAAGGATACTTTTGTATCCCTTTAAAGGTCCATCAAAAATATAAAAATGTAGGCCTACAAACTTGTTAGGCCTACTTGAGTAATTTATTAACAAAGTACTTTTTTACTTTTACTTGAGTACTGTAATGTGTATTCTGTACAAGTTAAAGAACCATTCTTATGCATTTTCTGAGTCGTTCACCTTTATTTTGGGCACAAAATAATTTTGGCTGGTAAAAAAAACACTGTGGCAGGTGGATTTCAAAATTCACCTGCCACAGTGGCTGGTGGCCAAATAAGTTAACTTCAGGCCCTGGAAACATGTTACAACAAAGACGCTAACATTACACTCAAAACTAAGGAGAATTAACGACATAAACCCCCCAAATGTTCGCTCTCGTATCCCAGGATCCCCTGCGCGGGAGAACGCTAACACAGTCTTTTTGCGCCGACGCTACATTACATTAAATGAGGAGATATTAGCTGAATGTCACAAAAAGTGTTACAGAAATTGCTTGGCATCGCTTATTCAATGGCTCTCTACCGAAACGCCTGTAGCCTAGTTTGCGGAGGACGAACGAGAAAGCACTCGTTTGATAAATCAGCCAGTAGGCTATGCCTAGTAGACAAATAACTTTCAGAAATAATCTGTACTGCAAAAACGAATGTTGGTGGGTATTTAAACTATCTAGCGGGTGTTTTAACAGCTGCAAGAAATAGAAGCTTCATGGTCTTTATGTCCTGGTTCGTAAATTATTTTCATAAAACTTCAAGTTGCCCTATAACTTATATGACAGTATGATAGTAGGCTATTTATTTTCTGCAGGCTACAATAAACACTTTTTCAACTTTTGCAATATTACGCACTTGGCTACTGAACGCAAATCAGCAGGAGAGAGAATGCACGTAGCCTACAGTACGCAGCGTGTAGTGCAATGTGTGCTATTTGGTTACCAACTAACACTGTTAGCCAATTCACTAACTCAAGACTTCAGTGCCATCATATACAAAAAATTTTTATATAACAAATACAGAAAGGATGGAGGCAGCAAAAGTAAAGGAGTAATTTCAGATGGGGCAAGAACAAGGTGAATTTGTATGCTTGTCAAAACGTAGTCCTACCCTGCATTAGAGGAGCTGATCATCATACCAAGCACACTCGCTGTTTAAAGTCATACATCACGGTAAACTAAAACTAAGATAAAGGTAAATGTTACAAAGGTGGCAAAATGAATATACTTGTCAGGGTAGGCGGATAGGATCCAAATGCAAGACTCTTCCAGGCCGAGGTACAGACAAAAAAAACACTTTATTAGCAACTACAAACTACTTACATACATTCGGGGCTTCAACAAGACAAACAGAGAGACGATCCGACAGGGAACAAAGAAACAGGAGGGTAGAAATACACAGAGCAATTAACAAGAGAGACAGAGGACTGGACGAAACCAACGAGACAAAAACAGGGAACAGGTGAAGAGGCAGAAAAGGAGGGAAAACTAACGAGACAGGAAGCATGACCAAATAAGGAGATGGGGCGGAGACAAGACAGGTGACAGGCAGGTAAACACAAAGCACATGGGAAACAGGCAAGACAAACACAGGACACAAAATGGCCACCAGGGTGGCACAAACTCAGAAGTCCGGGCCAGATCCTGACAGTACCCCCCCCTCAACGGACGCCTCCCGGCGTCCCCAGAAAAGTCGAACCAGGGTGGGCGGAGGGGGCCTGGACGGAGGGACCGGTCCGATAGACCGTAAACACTGGGCAGACTCAGACGGGGCAGACTCAGACGGGGCAGACTCAGACGGGGCAGACTCAGAGGGCTTGGGCAGGGAACAAGCAGACGGGACCGACTCAGGCAAGGCAGGGACAGACTCAGGCAGGGACAGACTCAGGCAGGGACAGACTCAGGCAGGGACAGACTCAGACTCTGAGGGGGCAGACTCTGAGGGGGCAGACTCGGACAGGGCAGACTCGGACAGGGCAGACTCGGAGGGCTTGGGCAGGGAACAAGCAGACAAAGACAGGACAGACTCAGACGGGAGGACAGACTCAGACGGGACGACAGACTCAGACGGGACGACAGACTCAGACGGGACGACAGACTCAGACGGGACGACAGACTCAGACGGGACGACAGACTCAGACGGGACGACAGACTCAGACGGGACGACAGACTCAGACGGGACGACAGACTCAGACGGGACGACAGACTCAGACGGGACGACAGACTCAGACGGGACGACAGACTCAGACACAACAGGGGCAGGGGAAGGGACAGGAACAAAGACAGTGACAGGGACAGTGACTGGGATGGTGACTGGGACGGTAACTGGAATGGTGACTGGGACGGTAACTGGAATGGTGACTAGGATGGTGACTGGGACAGAGACACAGACAGAGACAGAGACGGGGATGGTGACTGGAACAGAGACGGGAACAGAGATGGGAACGGTGACGGGAACGGTAACTGGCACGGTGACGGGGATGGTGACGGGCACAAAGACAGGCACAGTGACTGGGACAGGGACAGACCACTCAGGATAGACAGGAACGAAGGGCTCGGGCAGAGGCGGGGCCGGAAAGTCAGAGGTGGGCGGAACCGACTCGGGCAGAGGCGGGGCCGGAAAGTCAGAGGGAGGCGGATCCGGCTCGGGCAGAGGCGGGGCTAGACAGACAGGCAGAGGCTGGGTTGCCGGCATGGCGTCGGGAGACGCGGCTGCAGGCGTGGCGTCGGGAGACGCGGCTGCAGGCGACTGGGCTGCAGGCGTGGCGTCGGGAGACGTGGCTGCAGGCGTGGCGTCGGGCGACTGGGCTGCAGGCGTGGCGTCGGGCGACTGGGCTGCAGGCGTGGCTGCAGGCGTGGCGTCGGGCGACTGGGCTGCAGGCGTGGCGTCGGGAGACGCGGCTGCAGGCGTGGCTGCAGGCGTGGCGTCGGACGACTGGGCTGCAGGCGTGGCGTCGGGAGACGCGGCTGCAGGCGACTGGGCTGCAGGCGTGGCGTCGGGAGACGTGGCTGCAGGCGTGGCGTCGGGCGACTGGGCTGCAGGCGTGGCGTCGGGCGACTGGGCTGCAGGCGTGGCTGCAGGCGTGGCGTCGGGCGACTGGGCTGCAGGCGTGGCTGCAGGCGTGGCGTCGGACGACTGGGCTGCAGGCGTGGCGTCGGGCGACTGGGCTGCAGGCGTGGCTGCAGGCGTGGCGTCGGGCGACTGGGCTGCAGGCGTGGCTGCAGGCGTGGCGTCGGGCGACGGGGCTGCAGGCGTGGCTGCAGGCGTGGCGTCGGGCGACTGGGCTGCGGGCACAGGAGCGGACTCGGCTGCGGGCACAGGAGCGGACTCGGCTGCGGGCACAGGAGCGGACTCGGCTGCGGGCACAGGAGCGGACTTGGCTGCGGGCACAGGAGCGGACTCGGCTGCGGGCACAGGAGCTGCAGGAGCAGGCGCCTCTGGGCTGGGCGCAGGAGCAGGCGCCTCTGGGCTGGGCGCAGGAGGCATGGTGTCAGAGGACCGGGTTGGACGACGCTTGGCACGTCTCCTCCTGGAGTTAGCCTGAGGGACCTGAATGAGTTCAGGGGGGAACTGGAACTCGTCAGGCTGAGGCTCTGGACCTGAGGTGACCGGCTGCAGGCGCAGCACGCCCACCCTAAGCCCCTGGCAATGAGCTGGAGGGGCAGGGTCAGGTGGGAGACTAGCAGCCTCACTGGAGGGAGCAAGGAGCGCCTGCAGGCTTCTCCTCAAGCCAGTGGTCTGAGCCAGTAACTTGGCTGCCGCTGGAAGTGCCGCCAGCCAAGATTTGGAGGAGAGATTCTTCTCCATTAGGGTCACGGCTGCCAGCTTTCTCTCCAACGACGTGTTGCCATGTAGGACTGCATTTAAGCTCTCAAACAAGTAGGCCATCTGCTGAGGTTCCTCCCAGGGCGGTTCAGGGTCTGCTGGGTCCATTATTGGTCGGATCGTTCTGTCAGGGTAGGCGGATAGGATCCAAATGCAAGACTCTTCCAGGCCGAGGTACAGACAAAAAAAACACTTTATTAGCAACTACAAACTACTTACATACATTCGGGGCTTCAACAAGACAAACAGAGAGACGATCCGACAGGGAACAAAGAAACAGGAGGGTAGAAATACACAGAGCAATTAACAAGAGAGACAGAGGACTGGACGAAACCAACGAGACAAAAACAGGGAACAGGTGAAGAGGCAGAAAAGGAGGGAAAACTAACGAGACAGGAAGCATGACCAAATAAGGAGATGGGGCGGAGACAAGACAGGTGACAGGCAGGTAAACACAAAGCACATGGGAAACAGGCAAGACAAACACAGGACACAAAATGGCCACCAGGGTGGCACAAACTCAGAAGTCCGGGCCAGATCCTGACAATACTAGGCTATGAATCGTTCGTTCATTTAAAAAAAAAAAATGGGGGGGGGGTTACAAATTTATTCAAAATAATCCCCCCCTCTGGTTTTTACACAAATCGCACCCTGGGTGTAGGCTAACTTACCTCTCACTATGGAAAGGAGGATGGTGCTAGGCTAAGTTAGTCAAAATCTTCCAAAAGGGTCACACTACTCATTAATAAGGCATGCTAATGATATTGTAGCTGTTTTTTTCTTTAATCGTGGAGACATCTTTTTCATGCATTTTATGAAGTAGAACTTTTTCATTAGAGGGGGAATAGCTAGTGCTATGAAGCTTAGGCTACATGATTGATATGCCTTGGTTTATGCGATAGATTTAGATTTTTTGAATTATTCGTGTTTGACAGAGCATTCAAGTTCATTTCATGGTAGTGTTTGTGTAGAAAAGACTATGGACTTTTAGTTTGATAACTAGTTTTCCCTGGTTAGTTAATGCATTTCCTGAGTTTAGCCTAATGACTCTTATTTTGACATCGCTAGTTTCAGGATATGACATCACGCTTTCCTCCATCTTTGTGTAGTTCAGATGCCATGATTCAGTTATACCTGACTTCAGAAAGTTTCCCCCTTTCATCTGAATTAATCCTTGTGTTTGTGTGCATAAATGACCAACGTAACGGCTCCCACACACAGCTGCGTTCCATCAATGCATGCCAGTGGGTGTTCCCGACGGTAGCTATGCAAATGACTTGAAGTAAAACCGTAATGTGATTGGTTGGTGCCGTCCGTAGATTGGCTTGATTGGCCGGTGCCGTCTGTCGGTGCAGCAACAGCTGAACTCCTCAACGCGAGCGGCGGGAGAAACGCGACGCGACGGACCCACAATTCAGTTCGGCAACGGATCACGTGAGCCCATGTAAAGTGAATGGAATGCGTCTCCAGCAACGCGAAGCACACAGCTGTGTGTGGGAGCCTTAAGTGACTGAATATTGCAGTTCAGATAAAGTTAAGTTAGTATTGATGCATATTTGGTATATTTGTGAGTAATCCTGTAGTTATTTGGTAGATTGTGTCGAACCTGCCTAGATCACATGCTGCCAATGTAAATCCAGTTCATCTACCTCAGTTATGTGTATTAATGATTGGAGTAGTGCTTAGTGTGGTGTGAAGAGATTAGTAACGCCACAGACAGCATCTGATTTATTTCTGTTGTGTTTACACTGTAAAAAATAACTTGTTATTTTTACGGTAAAATACTGGCAGCTGTGGTTGCCAAAACTCTACCGTTAAACTACGGTAAAACATTTCCTTATTTTACGGCAAAAAAATGTATTGATATTGTTGATTGCCCGGTTAAATAATGTGCTTTTTACAGTATTTTACCATAAAAAAAAAAAAAAAAATTTTTTAAAAAAACATTGTTTAACCTGAAAATGTACATGGAAATTTGTTATTTTTAATGGTAAAACATTTTTTTAAAAGTAAAAACTTACTTTTACTTATACGGTAAAATACTGAATTAATCCAGATACTACCGTTAAAAAAACATTACTTAATATGGATATTTTACAGTGGGAAAAAAACTATTAAAATTTGTTTTACATAAAAAAAAAACCCCACAAAAACCAAACGTAGAATATTGAAACTATTTATTATTCAGTAAGCATAGTTTTAAACTTACAAACTGTAACAATGTGTCAGGAAACCTCTATGTTTTATTTTAGACCATTTAAGTCTACTGTTAGTAACAAATCTTACCACAATGTGGTATTAGTGCACATATAGTGTATCATTTTCATATTATCAAAATAAAATCATCCATAAAAGGAAGCAAAAGTGTCAAATCTTGCAACATAAATGACATCCACCAATCATGGATTGAAAACCTATGGGACTTCTGTATGTAACTTTAAAGTGAATTATTTGTTTATTTATATGAATTGTACACCTCCAGTTAAGCAATTTTAATCTAAAGACATACATGGAACTATCAGGTTTGCCTTGACTTGGTTAAAGTACAAAAAACAGTTCAATAAACTAGAACATGTACAAACTGTACCAGACAATTTTCTTCCAAATAACACAACAGCCAGAGGCGTATCAAGCTTTTTAAAAGTGTGAGGGTTGTGGGATAGGAAAATGAAACAATCTGGCCAAATTATAAATAACTCCCTACAGGGACGTTGTAAGTATTTTCTGAGAGGGGTGCGGACTATATTGGTGTCCGGGAGTTTCTCCCCCGAAAAAAATGTGAGATTCTGATTGTATGTGTGGCTCATGTGACATGTAGGCCTACATGATCTACCTGCTATCACTTCACTATTTGACACTACCCTACATGGAGACATATCTCATATTATAAATCAAGAAATCATTTCAGAAATTATGTTTTGTGCATGTGGGTTAGCAGGCTACAATAAATTGCCTCACAGAAAACAGCCTAATTTCGAGGTATCACTAATACCTATTAAATAAATGTAAAGGACTCAGAATAGTGACAGAACTGTAAGCTCAAATTCAAAAACGTTTGAAGTTCACCCAAACATATGCAAAGGGAATATAAATACATTGTGTTGCATATAGCCAATTTAATTAATGTCAATTTAAAGATTATGATTAGCAGTTTCTATGGTTTTTCCATTGATAGTTACAGGAAGCCACGTTGTTGTTTAAACTATTGTTGCTTCTTGCCCACGTTACCTCCAGATTCACTTACTGCAGGACGCACACATTGCATGAGCGCTCATAAGCGTTCAATTTGAGTTCTATGCTGGAAATCTTAGTTCTCAGATGTAGAACTCAAATTTGTCTTGACGCCGCCGTTTGTAAGATCAAAATAAGATGTTTTACATGGAACGCGATCGTATTTAAGACAATAAGATCTCCAGTAGATGTAGCACTACGACACATATGACAGTGAAATGCCGCCGACGTTTGTAAGATCAGGTCAAATAAGACGTTCTAAATGCAACGCGATGTAATTAAGCTGATCTTTTCCAAGCGTCTTGGAGACATATGTGTGCTGACTGGGATATGTCTATATAGTTAATGACACCAAATTTATACGTTTTGATTGGGGAAACTTTTAGCCTAGTTACTTTTTGTTTACAGTCGGCGGTTCCAATTCAATCTTGCTGCAAATCAGACGTGTGAAGCACTGGGCATAAATTTCGCGGCTACGTGTACCATTAGGTGAATTGTTGAGGAGGCCCATAGTTTGAGAAAAGCTGCAGATCATAGACAGAGAAAGCATAATGCTCCGAGAACAGTAGCTAAAGGTCTCGGTGCGCGCACCCCACCCCCGTTTTCACTTTGACTCCCTGCATTTCTACATTGTGACAAAAACTGTCAGTCAGACAGTGAATTTTGGTTTACTAAATTAGCATAATGCGATAACAATTATCCTTTAAATTCTACCTGAAATCTGCTCACTGCAGACGTTATAATGCCGACCCAAGCAGCCACACCCTTGTAAGACGCACACTTTGAATTTGATCAGAGCGGCTCTGGTTCTTCACTGGCTAACTTGATGTGATTGGCTGGATGACCGTTCAATCAAATCAGCAGACCTATTTGTGTCTCTCTGTGTGTGCGTTATGGTAGATATGGTTCCAACTCTGTACGGGAGCGTCTATTTTACTTTCATTTTAATCTGACAAAAAGTGTGGGGGATAGACTCGTGTTCCAGCAAAAGTGTGTACGTTCTAACACCCACATCCCCCACGCTTCCTACGCGCCTGACAACAGCTGTGGCAAGGTCTGAGATCAGAGTGAAGACTCTGGGATTGACGGAGTACACTTTTTTCTTCCTCTTCCACTCGACTTTCGTGCCTTTCTCAGGATTGATTGAAAAGAAGCACCTTTATGAAAGAAAGAGAATAACCTCAGGATGGATATCACATGGCTTGCATTTTGTGATACTCTAAAAAGAAATAATTTTTACCTTTGGAGGAACTCCAGTGTAGACCGTAGTTCCACTGTGTTGTGTATGTTAAAGCAGTAGTAACTGCCAAACATCAGGGAGATTGCAGATGTGAAGGAAGTGATGTGGTTGTTGACAATCTCTCTGTCGATGCTCAACATAAATGTCTCAGCAGCAAAACAGGAGGACCCTTATAATAAACATGAATAAAAATAAACAATTTTAACAAAGGATGAATCATACAACCTATTGAACTTATAGGACTTATTATCAGGTAAAATGTTAGCCAGCTACAAATGAGAGTTAGTATACCGGTAGAGAAAGCAGGTTTAGTTCAGGTTACTTACCACACACAATAAGGCAGGGTGTTGGTGGCACATTCTCCATCTGGACGTCCTCAGCAAGGCTGGTCTTCTCGATGTAATGTAACAGATGCTCCTCCTTCTCATCAAAATGAGCCAGTAAAAGAAGCACCATCTTCTGAGCAACCAGTGGACTGACCCCTTTCATTTTGAATCTTGAGAAGAACATCCAGAACTTTTTTGTGTCTATGTGCATCAACATGTTTGAAGAAGTTTAAGAGGCGTGCCCCCTTTTTGTCCACATTGGCAAGAAAGGACTCAGTTAAACTCACACCAGTCAGTTCCTGGAAATGTACTGCCAAGCCAACTTCCTTGAACAAAAATGGCCATTCCTGCCTTAATTTCTGGATGCTTGAGCCATTGTTGATCTCTTTACGCTGTGTGAAATAGGTGGACTTGATTAATTCTTTCACATCATCTAAATTGTAGTTCATGTCTACAGACATCTTCATGTTTTCTTTTTTTTCTAGCTGACTCTCCTCAGTCTCTGGGAGTGGCAGATATTTGGGCATCCAGTTGATACAGCCATATGTGTCTTGAACAGTAGCTCTTTGTTCAGCAGATATTTCATCTGTGTCATCATCTGATACTGTTTTGCGTTTTTGTATCTTTGGTGTGTCAGGTCGTTTGACATTTTCAACTCTTGACTGGAGCTGCTTTACCAGAGAATGATGTCCAAGTCCAATAACATCACCATCAATCACATCTTGGAGAGATTTTGGATACCTGGCCACCATCATTTTTGCTATCTCTGTGGTGTTCTGTTTGGTTGGATTCTTACAAATCTTCATCATCTCAGAGACCACGATCCTTACCATTTCTCGTCGTAGTCACGCACTTGGCCTTTTCTGTCTTTCCAAACTCTGTACCAACTCTTCAGGAAGCTTCTGCCATGGTATTTGAAAATTGTATACCCAGTTTGGCGCAAGTGCATAACACCTTCCTGACGATGATGATGTAGCTGTGGATGACGTTGGCGCAAGTGGATGACACCTTCCTGATGATGTAGCTGTGGATGATGGTGGTGAGGCCGTGACTGAGGAGGGAGAGGAAAGGAGAGACACTGGAGAGGAACATGCAGGGGATGTTGGAGTGAATGAGTCTGCAAAAGTACAACAAAAAGACATTTTAAATTATTAAACCAAAAACTATTAAAGGACAATTCCGGCGCAAAATTAACCTAGGGGTTAATAACACATGTGTACCGAGTTCATCCTTTCTGTGGGATATGTTTTCATGCTAATCGAACGTGAGCAGTTTTACCACAAACCGCTAATAAGCGTTTAATGCTGGTCTTCGGGGCACACGCAAAGTAAGAAGAAATCGCTATTTCTATACCACTAACAAGGCTCAAAATATCACCACACTTCCACAGTAGCATAATGAGGGGCCCCACATGTAAACCGAAGCATTGAGAACTTTGTAAGTATACAGACTGTTTATGAAAAAGATAGTTTAGAAACAGTACCGTTCATGTATACAGGCTGGCGCCATCTTGGGAAAACAGTCACGTGAAAATTCAGCTCACGTTGCACGACTGGAGCAACGCAAGCTGAACTGTCATGTGACTGTTTTCCCAAGATGGTGCCCGCTTAGTTCTCAATGCTTCGGTTTACATGTAGGGCCCCTCATTATGCTACCGTGGAAGTGTGGTGCTATTTTGAGCCTTGTTAGTGGTATAGAAATAGCGATTTCTTTTTACTTTGCGTGTGCCCCGAAGACCAGCATTAAACGCTTATTAGCGGTTTGTGGTAAAACTGGTTACGTTCGATTAGCATGAAAACATATCCCAGAGAACGGACGAACTCGGTACACATGTGTTATTAACCCCTAGGTTCATTTTGCGCCGGAATTGTCCTTTAAACTAAAGGACACTCTAACGGAATTGTCCTTTAAACTCAATGTTTTTGTACTCTGTAACAGATAGCATATTGATAAATGTGTAAATAGAGCAGCAACATATCAGAAATTATTATATATATTAAAAAAATATGTAAGTGCTTGCTATAAGAGAAGTGTGCAATGTTGTGGCAATGTTTTATGTTTTACACTCACGGTTTGGGGCCCAGGCAGCAACTAATCTTCTGGCTTGTATGGGCTTTAATACTGGCAGCAAGTCTCCCTCGGTAATGTACTGTAAATCATCTGTCGTTACTGCACCAAGTGCCTTCAAAGTATCTTCAACTGACCCGACAACTTCATCAGGAAGTTCAGGAAGCACTGCTGTTACAGCATTGCGTATCCTCTGTGATTCAGCCATATCTGTTAAAACACACAAGAGAAACAGTTTAGCATCTGGCCTTATGATTCAGTCTGACAAGAGACTGTGCTTCAGTGGGACAATCTGGAATCCATTGTTCATGTACAGTAATATGATAAGGGCCACATGTCAATCAGTTCACTAACATATTTGCACTCTAATCTTCCACTGCTGTTTTTTACAGAGTACATGTGATAGTGTGAAAGAAATTCCCCATCATACACTCTCATCAGAAAATGAAGTGCACAATCATCTTTAATGAGAATGAGAATGATTTCACCAAACTCCACTGAAGCATCATTCTTTGTGACAACAAATTGTCCCTTCCTGCAAATTATCCCATTATACTGCACATCAACAGGAATTTGTGTATTTCTTTCAGTGAAGCCAAATTCTCGGATTGTGTCTTTAACTTGCTGACTGTAAAGCTCTGAGTAAAATGGTGAGCCATCTTTAATTTCCAGGGTTGGAGGACTCACTGACCCAGCAGAAAGAAAGACCTGAAACATCTGATGTCTCTCTGAAAGAGTCAAACACAGATTTTTGAAATTCTTAAGATGTCTTGTACATCTTTTCAAATAACTATGTTTGCTCTCAAAACGCATAGTCCATAGACGCATAAGTGGGCCAAATTTTAGGATCAATCCTGGATAATGCCGCAAATAATGGTGTTTAGGTCTCAAATTGATATCTGGAAATAGTGCCTTCCGGTTTTCCAAATATTCTTGAATGAGAATATCCAGGTAAGCGACCTGAGCCTTGGAAATTTGCTGAGCACAAATCAGGTCAACAATGTCCTTAAGCTGCAAAATTAACTGCCAGACATTATCTTGGGGGTTTGTCACCAATTATCAGAGGCAGCAGTTTCAAGAAGTTCCAATTTTGGACAGCATGTCCACTCAGTTTCAGAATTTGAGGACTTACCTCACAAGGTTTGGAGCAAGCGTCTGTTGCTTTATATTTGAACTGCTTGATTCTCCTGTTCAAAATTGTGCACGTGAACCATTTCTTCTTTTTGATGAAATACTTGAGGAAGAGAGCAACATCATATGAGAGGACACCCTCGAAAATATCATGACCAAGACAGGGGGGCATGCCAGGTGAACAAAAAAAGTTTTGCAGAGAATTAAATACTGACCTAAACTTTATCCCTTGAACTTGTGGAGTATCCTCTCTCTCCAGCTGTTCAATGGCAGATCTGTAATTTTCTGGAGTCCGCTGCAGTCCACAGATGTTAGGATCAGCACCCTGAAATTCAGTTCGAGAAATCAAACAATATCTGCAGAAATACTGAGATGAACTGAAATTTTCTGTGAAACCACCAATGGTGTGAGAGCCCAGGTTGTCTCCAACAATGCAATAGAGAACTCCCTTTAAAACAAGTTCATCTCTCATTGTTATCCCATTTACCTCCAGTTCTTTTAGATCAGTAAGCAGTTCAGAAAAAAACCTTTGCATGGCCAAAGTCCTTAAAATCCTTCTCTCTACACAACAAAACCAACTGCATGTGGTCAACATTTGATCGTGCATGGGGTGGCATGTTAAGTAGAGAGAAGTACACAGCCAAAACCTTGTGCTTCTTTTTAGCAGAGCCCAACGGGTTCACAACTTCGAATGCATCCTGGTATAAAACCATCTTCAGACAACCTGGATTTTCCTGAAAAAATGTGTTCGACATGAACAGTTTACCATCACAACAGTCAGAGAGAACATCTGTTTTGGAAACATTAAAATGATCGACTGACATAAGGCCCTGCCAAAAACCGGACTCCTGCATACTTTCTAAGGTTTTTAGCACAGGAACATAATGGGCAAACCTCTCTGTCCTGTTCTCATCTCTGCCCAACAACATTTTTTTGGGTTCCACATATTTGAACATCTCTTTAAAGCACTGAGTTCGTGATTAAGCAGTTCTCATAGGCCCCTTGTGGTAAGCTGTAAACAGGTCAGATTGTTTAATTGCATCACTGATTTTTACAATGTCATCATCTGAAACTGACATATCTTTTAGAAGCAAATTTATTTGATTCAATGTATAGGTCTGTCCTAACTCATGTATATTTTGTATTTCCTCAACAATGTTTTGAATGGTAGACACTGGAAGGAGATGCTGTCCCTGTAGTTTCATGTAAAACATACACATATTTCTCAGATACAGGTCACTGAAATTAGACTCATCCCCTACAGTGTCTTCAGCATCAGGCACACTAGCAGGTTCCTGTATTGTATCAGTAGGACTGTCACATTGTGTATCGTGGACTGACGTACAAATCACATTTTCTGACCAATGTCTGTGTTTTCTGGACATGTGAGAGGTAAAAGACGATTTTCCTGTGAACACACTCTTGCATCCTCTCACTGGGCAAGCTACCTGACGCCCTTCTGTGATGTGTTCCTTTAAGTGAGCAATCAACGGTTTGGTTCCCTCACACTGGCGGTCACAAAGTGAGACGGTGCATTTTAATGGCGCTAAGGTCACATCCTGAATAACGTTAACGGTTGGTGTTCTGTTGTGGTGGTGATAGAAGTGCGACTTTAGAGCAGTGTAGCCTGAAAACACTTGCTTACAGCTTGTACCAACACATTTAAAAATAATTCTGGGTTCATAATAGTCAAACCGGGTAAATGAAACAATTGCGTGTCTGTCGTCCTAAACACATCTAAATATGTATTGCATGTTTCCAGGCTACAGAAAAAGTCTAATGCAGGCAAGTTAGCCGTAAAGCTATCAGGGTATATTAACAATGTTCACACTAGCTGTCTGCAGTGCAAGTTACAACCCTGCACTGTGCAACCCTCTCAATAACCCAGTTCAACTAAAGCCTTGATTTACGAGACTTACCTAGGTAAGTGAACACAATTTCCTCTTCTGGCTGAGGCAAATTCCTAAAAATCCAGACCGCTGATTAAGCTCCTCCGGTGAAGACCGACTCAACCACATCAGTTTGTTGGAAGTTAGGGAAGAGCTGTGCTGGTGCTGACTTGAGCTTGAAGGAAAGGCTCTGGTTAACCGGCGGGAATAATACAGTACGCTGATTGGCCTATTTGAAATTAAGCGCGTTAATGTCAAAAAATGCACAATCCCCAAACTAATCATTATCATGAGTTTAGATGCGTTTAAATTTAGCAGAGCAATCAGATGTTTTTAAAATCATTGAAGTGTTTCTTTCTCATATAAACTGAAAGGGATAAATACCCTACTGCATGCCTAACCACAGATTCATGTTTTAATTTATTTTAGTTAAAAATACATAAAACACATTATTTTATTTATTTATTAAATAAAATTTAAATTGAAAAAGTACACATCAGCAAGGACTTTATTTTATGCTAAATAATGCTGTTAATTTGACAGTAATTACTTTTTTTTTTACTTATTTTACTTTTATTTACTTATATTTACTTTTATGGGTATTTTCCCATTATTTTCTTTATTTTCAAAGAAAAATCCAGTGTTTTCTACATACTACAACCATAAAAATTAAAGTTATGTAATGTTTCTTCATTTATAGCCATTTACTGTATTTACTACGGTGATATACTATTTTACATTTTACGGCCATCGACTGTTGCGATTTGACAGTTTTTTGCCGTAATTTCGAGGATCACGCGAACACATAAACGCAGATCCAAACCTATGTATTGTAAATACTGCAGTTCAATAGAAGAAGTCAACTTTACTCAAACCGCCTTGCGTCATCCTTTCCAACCAAACCCCCCATTCAACATCTTCAGGCCTTAAGTAGTGCTCTGGCCGGCACTCCTTGATTGTGTTCGATGAAAACTGAACGGCGCAACCTAATAGTCTTAATATACAGTCCAACCACCTGCTATCTCCCCTACATTAATGGTCCTTCGAGCCGGATGTACATTGTACTCAATAAAGATGGATATGAAAGATGTTGAATTCCCCGGTGCGCGCCCCCCGACGCCAGACACGCCCTCCTCTCCATTATGAAGATTATGAAGTAGACTACAGGGGGCTTGGTGCTCATTGGCATGAAGAGGAAAATGCACGTAGTCACAGTACTCCTCGTCATCTCCTGAGTCACTCACCTGTTAAGAGCACAGCCTATGACGCAGAGCTAGAAGACATCCAGCATGAGAGGCGTGTGTTAGAGCACATGTTGGAGCAGTCACTGCAGTCCCAGCAGCGCATGTCAGCAGGCCTGGCAGAACTGAAAGCAGTCCGTGCAGACATGCTACAGCTGGTGAATACTGCACGCAGTCTACAACAACCGCACGAGGCACATGGCTATCACCCTACCACAGTGGATGATGATGGAGGATGGCCACCACCACCACTGTGGTTAAGCAACACCGGAGATGTGCCACCTGCGAGTGAGCAGCCCACGGTTGACCGCCTCGACCGATTGATGAGTGAACTGAAGCTATTAAGAAATGAGACACTGGCAGCCAAGCCGAATGTGGCGCCAGTAGCCCAGCCGTTGTCGGCTCCACCAACTAGCCAACCTTTCGGGCCCACCTACCCCAGTAATAGCCACGGCCCTACAGTTACCCAGCGACAGCGCCCTGCATGGTCTAGTTTGCCCCCACCTCCACCGCAGCTCACCTCCACACCATATGGTGTGCCTCTGAACCCCACTGCACTCCACCACGTCCACCACCTCCTCAGGATCTGCCATATGCAACCAGGCAGGCGCCAACCTACTCCAGGCCATCATACCACACCTCCATCGTAGAATCAGCATATCGTGGCCCCCGTGCTACCATACCCAACTTCTCTCATCGAGACCCTGGTGAGTTTACTCACCTCAAGATTGCCCTAGAGAACCTGCTACCTGTTGATAGCACCGAAATGTTTAAGTCTTAGTTGATCACCTGAAGCTAGAGGAGGCCAAACTGATAGCTGATGCCTACATCCACTCCCAGACACAGTTTACTGACACAATGATGGCCCTGAATGAGAAGTTAGGACAGCCTCATCAGTTGACTATTAAGCAGATCGCTGAGGTGATGGACACACCTGACATCAGACGCAGTGGCCTTCGACCAGTTCTCCCTTCAGATACAGTCACTGGTGGGAATGTTGAAGACACTTGGCCCTGATGGTGAGGTGGAGCTCCTATGCGGTACCCACATTGCAAGGCTGCTCAGCAAGCTGCCACCAGAACAGCGAGCTGATTTCCGCAGATGCATGTTCAGCCAGTCTAAGAGGAGTTACACCCTCTACGACCTAGCTCAGTGGCTGAAGCATGAAGCCTGGTGTCAAGACTTCGATGGCCAACTGTCTTCCAGAGGGGTGAAAGCCAAGCCCAGTGCTATGCCTAGCACCAACCCAAAGAAGCCCTCCGTCACTGTGCTGCATGGAACAGACAGTACACCTAGGGAGGTCAAACCTATAAGTGACAGTCAAACCAAGGTCAAGCCAGCACCCTACTGTGCATTCTGCGATAACCGAGAACACCACCTGAGTCAGTGCACGGCCATCAGTAAGCTAAGTAAAGAACAGCTAACTGAGTGGATTAAGACCAACAAGAGATGTTGGCGCTGTGCGCGCTCACACCAGGCGGTGCAGTGCACCTTAAAGAAGACCTGCAACCTGTGTCAAGGTCGCCACCTACAGGCCCTACATGAAGTCAATACAGCAACCCTGAGAGGCCCCACCCAAGCAACAGCGCCACCTCAAGACGGTGGCACAACCTCCACCGAGGTGTTGTACCTCGATCGGCCAGCTGCGGGCAGCAGGGTGCTGCTGAAAGTGGTTCCAGTGTTCCTGTACCATGGCGGCCGCACTCTGGACATCTATGCTGTATTGGACGACGGGTCAGAGAGAACGATGCTGCTGCCAGCTGCCGCTGAGGGATTGGGTCTCCATGGAACTCCTGAATCCTTACCTTTACGTACAATCAGACAGGATGTCCAAACCCTACATGGAGCCAGCGTATCCTTCACCATCGCCTCCAAGGCAAGACCCAAGACCAAGTACCAAATCACCAATGCCTTCACCTCTGCCCGCATCGATCTCGCCGACCATACTTACCCTCTGGAGCAGTTGCAGAGGAAGTATAAGCACCTCTCAGGACTGCCTCTTCAGCCCTTCAAGAAGGTCAAGCCACTCCTGCTCGTAGGCAGTGACTACCCCCACCTGGTGACTCCTACCCAGCCAGTACGACTGGGTCCCCCTGGTGGTCCAGCAGCAGTCCACACCAGGTTGGGCTGGGCCTTGCAGGGCCCCTCCAGTGTTATAAGCCAGCTCTCCAGCCCACAGCACTGCTTCTTCACTTCAGTTCCCCTTCAAGTGACTGAGTTAATGAAGAATGTTGAGAAGCTGTGGCAAGCTGACCTCATACCACTCAGGAATAGCAAAGTGGTGATCCGCTCCAAGCAAGACAACCTTGCCATCAGCCTGCTTGAAGGAAAGACGACCCGTGACGAAGTTGAGGGCATCTCTCGCCTCGCCACCCCCCTGCTGCGGCATAAGGACATGCCACGCCTTCAAGCCACCTCCGATGGAGTCCTGCCAAGCCTTAGAGGAGTCGAGAGACGACTCCAGAGAGATCCTGAGAAGGCCACTGTGTATCGCGCTGAGATCGACAAGTTGATACAGGCAGGGTCTGTTGTGAAGCTTGAGCCATCAGAAGTAACCAGAAGAGAGGAAGTATGGTACATTCCCCAACACCTAGTTAGCCACAATGGCAAACACCGGCTTGTATTCAACTGCTCGTTCCGGTATCGAGGTCAGAGCCTCAACGAATACCTCCTACCTGGGCCTACTCTCGGAGCATCTCTGCTGGGAGTCCTCCTCAGATTTCGGGAGCATGAAGTGGCTGTGAGTGGAGACATAAAGGGCATGTTCCACCAAGTTCGCCTGCTACCCGAGGACCGGCCTCTCCTGCGCTTTGTGTGGCGTAACCTACAGCAACACGAACCTCCTGCAGTGTACGAGTGGCAAGTGCTGCCATTTGGCACAACTTGCAGCCCGTGCTGTGCTGTGTTCGCCCTGCAGCACCACACAAGAGAGAACACCCAGCCTGGAGATGAGGTGAGAACTTCAGTAGAGCGATGCTTCTATGTGGACAATTGTCTGCAGTCCCTCCCTACCACCACCGCCGCCAGAGACCTCGTGGACAAGTTGAGAGCGCTCCTGTCCTCAGCTGGCTTTGTACTTCATCAGTGGGCCAGCAACATACCTAAAGTGATCAGCCACCTACCTGAGGACCTCCGATCCACCAACGCTGACCTCTGGTTGGCACACGAGAAGACGGACAGTCCCGAATCGACCTTAGGTCTCAGCTGGCAGTTCTCCACTGACGTCCTGGGATATAAATGTCACCCTATCCAGTATGAGGAGCCCACAATGCGCAACATCTACAAGGTGCTCGCCAGTCAGTACGACCCCTTGGGCTTCATCCTGCCCTATACCACCAGAGCCAAGATGCTAGTGAGATGCCTTTGGGACAAGATGCTAGTGAGATGCCTTTGGGACAAGCAGAGAGGCTGGGATGACCCCCAGTTGCCCCCACATCTCCTCAAGCAGTGGAGAGACTGGGAAGGAGAGCTGCAGTTTCTCCCCCTAGTCCGCTTCAGTCGTCCATACCTACCCAAGGGCACAGCTGCTTCCGTAAGCGAGAGAGAGCTTCACATCTTCTGTGATGCTTCGGAGCTGGCCTACGGAGCGGTAGCGTACCTCAGGATGGTCGACAGCGACGGCATACCACACCTGGCCTTTGTCATGGCTCGATCCAGAGTGGCCTCCAGACGTTTACAGTCCATGCCGAGGTTGGAGCTGTGTGGTGCCCTCACCGGAGCTCAGCTCTCCAAGCTGCTAAGCGATGAGCTCACCCTGGACATCAAGCAAACCATGATGTGGACGGACTCCACAACCGTGCTGGCGTGGCTGAGATCGGAATCCTGCCGATTTAAAGTCTTCGTCGGCACCCGTGTCGCTGAAATTCAAGATCTCACTCAGCAGCATACATGGAGGTATGTCAACTCTGCCCAGAATCCTGCCGACGATATTACTCGCGGCAAGAGACTGCAGGACCTAGCCCAACCCAACCGATGGAGCCAAGGCCCTCCTTTCCTCCTCCTACCTCGTGACCAGTGGCCAGAGGAGCCTCCAGGCGCCTTGGGAGATCCTCCAGACCCTGCAGAGCTTCGCAAAGAGACCTTCTGTGGTGCCACCTCCACAGCTATGCGTCAAGCCGACTCAGAGCTGAACCAGTACAACACCTGGAGGGAGCTGCTGCAGGCCACAGCCCTGGAGCTTCATGGGGCGGCTGCTGAGGATGGATGCGCTAGTGCAGAGGATTACCGCCATGCAGAGACCCACCTTCTCCGAAGGGTCCAGCAAGACTGCTTCCCCGACGAGCTTCGTCTCCTTAAAGCGAAGAAACCAGTCCTACAGAGCAGCCGTCTCTGTAACCTCTCTCCGGAGCTCGACGAAAGCAGCAACCTCATCAGAGTTGGTGGCCGACTCCGCCGGTCAGAGGACCTGGACTACACCAGTCTACACCCGGTGGTGTTAGACCCCTCACATCCAGTGACCCGCCTGCTTATTCAGGACTTCGATAGTCGCTTGAAACACCCCGGGCCAGAGCGCGTCTTTGCAGAGATCCGACGCTCCTACTGGATTCTGCGAGGCCGAGAGGCAGTACGTCGCTTCCAGAAAACGTGTACCGACTGCTGCCGCTGGAAGGCGAAGCCTTCTGTCCCTCAAATGGCTGATCTGCCCTTAGCCCGCCTACGCCTGTTTAAACCTGCCTTCCACTCGACAGGCGTAGACTGCTTCGGGCCGTTGGAAGTCAAGGTGGGAAGGTGTCTGGAGAAGAGGTGGGGGATCATATTTAAATGTCTAATCGTCCGAGCGGTTTACCTTGACCTACTTAACTCCATCGATGCCGACTCCTTTCTCATGGCCCTAAGAAGGTTTATTGCCCGTAGAGGGGCCCCTGCTGAGCTCTATTCAGACCAGGGGACCAACTTCAAAGCCGGTGACAAAGAGCTACGAGAGGCATTCGCAGCCATGTCACCTGATCTCCAGTCCCTCCTGGCACCCTACAGAATCAACTTCCACTTCAACCCTCCCGCTGCTCCACACTTCGGAGGAGTGTGGGAGCGAGAGATTCGCTCAGTGAAGAGTGCCTTGTACACCACTGTAGGCACTCAACCCCTTCAGGAGGAGGTCCTTCGCACTGTCCTCATTGAAGTGGAGGCGATCCTGAACTCCAAACCGTTGGGGTACGTTCCCTCCGACGTCAGTGACCCAGACCCAGTCACTCCCAACTGCCTGCTGATGGGGCGGCCCGACGGGTCCCTCCCGCAAGTAGTCTACCCCAGAGATGAGCTCCTCAGCCAGCGGAGGTGGAAGCACGCTCAGGTGCTGACAGACCACTTCTGGGCTCGCTTCATCAGACTGTACTTACCTGGGCTGCAGCTCAGACAGAAGTGGCAGTCTTCCTCGGCCGACGTCACAGAAGGCTCTGTGGCAATGATCGTGGACCCCCAGCTCCCTAGGGCCATGTGGCCTATTGGGCGCATCGTCAAGATCCACTCCAGCCCTGATGGTCACATCCGGTCCACGGATGTGAAGGTCAGAGACCGCACCTACACCCGACCTGTCGCCCGGCTGGTGATTCTGCCAGCCCTTCCAGTCGGGGAAGAGAGTCGTCCCACTTGAGGAGCCTTTTCTTTGTTGCAAATGTACCACGTACATTTGGGGGCGGCTGTAGAAAAGACTATGGACTTTTAGTTTGATAAGTAGTTTTCCCTGGTTAGTTAATGCATTTCCTGAGTTTAGCCTAATGACTTATTTTGACATCGCTAGTTTCAGGATATGACATCACGCTTTCCTCCATCTTTGTGTAGTTCAGATGCCATGATTCAGTTATACCTGACTTCAGAAAGTTTTCCCCTTTCATCTGAATTAATCCTTGTGTTTGTGTGCATAAATGACCAACGTAAGTGACTGAATATTGCAGTTTAGATAAAGTTAAGTTAGTATTGATGCATATTTGGTATATTTGTGAGTAATCCTGTAGTTATTTGGTAGATTGTGTCGAACCTGCCTAGATCACATGCTGCCAATGTAAATCCAGTTCATCTACCTCAGTTATAAGGGTGTCACGATTTCGATTTTATTTCGAAATCGATCGAAATTACATCTCAATCTCGAACTTCGAACTTAAAAGTAGAATCGACGATGCAGCCACACCCCCAATGTCACGTCCAGCATGTATGCCAAGAGCACAAACACACATGCACGTGCTGAACTGCAGCGTCAACACTCCTCTAATTTTAGTCTGCAGCCAGTTAAAATATAGGCCTACACATCAACCTACCGAAATCAAAGCCCCTCTTGCTACTTTGAAATCACCGGTGTGGAAGTATTCGTTCATTCACGTCAATTAAAACTAACTTAGCCTACTCAACTTAGCAAGTGAAAAGATGGTCTAATTACAGTCCAAAGTTACTTTAAGGCTTAAAATGCAAATTTATAAGTACATATTCCATGAACACTAACCTTGGGTCCCTTCGGAGTGTTCTGAAACAATCAAATTAACATTCTGTGTTGTTTCATTTTACTATGTTCACGTCTCTGTTTTAGCCTAAAGTTCTGTTTACATTACAACCTCGCGGTTGGAACGGTTTCAAAGCGGTGTCAAAATAAAAGCCCCCCGAAAAAGAAAAGGCCAAAAAGAGTAAATAACATAAGGAATGCATTAATAGTAATATTTAAAAAAGATCGAAAATCGAATCGAATCGTGACTTTAAAATCGAAAATTACATCGAATCGAGGATTTGGAGAATCGTGACACCCCTACTCAGTTATGTGTATTAATGATTGGAATAGTGCTTAGTGTGAAGAGATTAGTAACGCCACAGACAGCATCTGATTTATTGTATTTATTTCTGTTGTGTTTAGGATCACGCGAACACATAAACGCAGATCCAAACCTATGTATTGTAAATACTGCAGTTCAATAGAAGAAGTCAACTTTACTCAAACCGCCTTGCGTCATCCTTTCCAACCAAAACTGCTGTGTATGGGACAGTGCTCTTCCACAGGAAGTTGATTTACACAGCGGCCCCATCTTGTGAAATGGGCTAATTGCATCTCTAGTTGCTTTTATGACTCTATTGCTAAGCTTGCCTAGGCTTCTCTACTCTGTATTAATTGCACCTAAATTCAACGTAAAATGGGCTGCCTTTATTTGCCTCTCATCAATTCCTTAAGACTGCTTGGCCTATTATTGTGAAAATGACATAAGGAAACTTTGATTCTGAATTGACTTTGATTGACACATCACATTTTTTTCTGGCTTTGCAATTTGCGTTGGCTATCGAGTTGCTTAATGCACCTGACTTCTGATGGCTCAGCTATCCTAGGCAACGGCATGACCTCTCTGCAATTGCATCAGTAGAAAAGGACCTGATGAAACCCATGAATAGTTTTATTGTAATATTATGTTAAAAATTGGTGGTAAGCATTGGTTTGATTCTATTGGCCCTTTATGTCTGCAGATTCATTCTCAGGATTAATCCTGAAGGCTCCAAGTGTCAGGCCAAATCCCAAATCAGCCGCCAGACAGGGAAGAAGGTTCAAAGGAAGACGGTCGCCCTCAACCCACTCGTGGCGTCTTTTATTAGAGAGTTGGTGGATTTTGAATGGCTGAATTACTGGTAATTAGGCTAATTCTGCCATATTATGAACTCTGTAACACATCCAGAGGCAGACAGAGTACACAGCTTTATTACTTGAGTAAAAGTACAGATACCCTTTGTTCAATTTTACTCAAGTACAAGAAAAAGTACAACAGTCAGATGTCTACTTAAGTAAAAGTACTGAAGTACTTGTTTTTAAAAGTACTTGAGTATCAAGTCAAGTCAAGTCAAGTCAGTTTTATTTTTAAAGCGCATTTAACATGCACATAGTGCAACCCAAAGCGCTCGATTTCAATATCAAGAGTACAAGAGTAGCCTACATTTTCTAAATATTGCATTACTACTGCCACAGTGCTTACATTTATGTACAGAAACGTCCTACATGGAGTTATGAAAAATGTTAATACCTTGGAGAATGTAAAAGGAATTGAAAGTAAAATCAAGTCATTTTCATCTTGTTACCATGTTGTCAGGAATGGGCAGTATTTCTAATACATGTATTTAAAATACGTATTTCAAATACAAAATACTATTGAAACATTTGAAGCGAAAACTATCATTAAATTGAAATAGTCTGGTGAGGTGGGGCCACAGGTTGGCACATTCCCGGGATGGACCTGCTGCGTCTTCATCCATTGTTTCGTCTCTTATCTAAATCTGACCATGGGGTTGACTTTGGCGGAAAGCTGAAGGTGATTGCTGATAGGCTGTCCCAATCAGTGGCGCCTGCACAATCCAATCATGTTTGAGAGGGAAACAACAAATTAAGGGTTTTCGAGATTTTTTTTTTTCCTTTTTTTTTAGAAGAAGTAACTGGTACTCACGGTTATGGATAGAAATGTAGGGGAGTAAAGAGTACAATATTTACCTCTCAAATGTACTTGAGTAAAGTCATGAGTACTCCCCAAAAATGATAGTCGAGTAAAGTACAGATCCCTTAAAATTGTACTCAAGTAAATGTACTCCGTTACTGTCTGGCTCTGAACACATCACAGGCCTTAAAGGGACATCACATTTTAGGGAAAATAGATTATTTGTCATCTATCCCTTGGTTAGCTAAGAGGATGCATGCCCTGCCCTTCCCCTTGTGTGCAGGACTTGTTGGATTATACCATAAAGACAGTCATGTTGTTTTACAGTTAGTTTGTCTATGGTTGCCATTATATTTGTATTGATGAGGTTTCTTTTAATAAAATTATATTATTTTCACATACATACTGGTTAATGTGTGTTTTTTAATATATAAAATAATATTGTAGGAATAAATGCAGTAGCATTACTGCAAATGATAAAACAGTAGTAGTAAGTACTGTAAATAAAGATACAGTAGTATGTGTACTACTGTAAATTATGATGCAGCAATAGAGCACTACTGTAAATTATGATACAGCAATAGAGCACTACTGTAAATTATGATGCAGCAATAGAGCACTACTGTAAATTATGATGCAGCAATAGAGCACTACTGTAAATTATGATGCAGTAGTGTGCAAAGATACTGTAAATGCAAACAGTAATAGCAGAGACGGTTGATAAAGCGAGACGATTCACAGAAGGGTTCTTCCTGTTCCCCTATGACGTAGGGTTCACTAGCGCCACGCCTTTTTAGGAGACTAGCGAGAGATTCTTTACACTGTGGCCCTATGGAAGAAATCATTTTTTCTCGGATTATGCCCCAGCCCTTAATTATACAGCTCGAGATTGGGCATTTTAATGCATTTTCTGTAATTCACATGTGTTCCTTACATTCTGACATCGACATGGCGTTTTTCAGATGAACAGTTAATGAGAAAAACGACTTTGTTTGCCACTTGTCTGTCTGTTTCTGTAACCCACTGGCACGCGATCTACTAAGTAGCCGAAGGTTCTCTGGAATAAGTTACCGTTGCTTACCACTTCGATGTTGATCACTCAATCGCGAAAATGGATTGCGTTCAAATAGGCTGTATAGCAGACGGCCATACACATAAACTAGGGCAGTGGTTTCTCAACCTTTTTTCAGTGATGTACCCCCCTGTGAAATATTTTTTCAGCCAAGTAGCCTTCCCCCTAACCAGCGCAAAGCATTTTTGGTTGAGAAAAAAAAGATTTAAAACAGAGCACTGTGCCATCAGTGTCTAATTTATTAAACTTTGGAACTAATAAACACAAACAAAATTCAAACATTTGGATAGTAATCCATGACTACATTTATTGCAAATTATTTGTATATTTTAAAATCTCACGTACCCCCATTTGAGAACCACTGTACTATAGTATTGCATATTATTGTTTAACAAGTAGGTCATATCACATAATAATCTGGACAGCCAGGGGTGCGTTTCCCAAAACCATAGTTTGCATTGTAACCAACAAAGTAGCTAACTTAGTTAGCAACTATGGTTATGGGAAACGTGCCCCTGGTTAACAAGTTGCTAACTAGCACACCTAACCAGACGTCTGCTTTCTCAATTAGCCTTACCTCTGATGTTTGATAAAGTAGCGCCAATCGATGTATCCCACAGCGCCGCCACACGGCCATATCTTTAGGCCTACTACCCACGCAAATTACAATGGAAATACACCACTTATTTTTTCATTGACATAAGGCTAAAAATATGATGAACACTGGCATTTCTCTTTCAGATACCATATTATTGAACTAGTAGAAGAAAGAGGTAGCTTGTTAATATAAGGAGTGCCGACTTGTCCATCCGATCCAAACAAGTAAACCTGAGGAAAGGAGGGTATAAAGTGTGTGAGGCTAACTTTGAATGGTATGGTTTTATTTGAAATTCACATTTTCAACAAATCCCACAATTTAACACCTGCATACATAGCCACATTCTGCAGTCTACCCACAAGGAAAAGAATAGCACAACTGCCCTAAACCCCCTCCATCAACTGCCAGTAGATGTGTCCTGCATTGAGTGGTAGTTAAGCATTTACAAAACTAAATACTGTTATTGTCTTTGAATTAACTAACATCCTGAATGGAGTATAGGAAAGCAGGATCTCTTCGTTTGGTTGGATGAAGGTTGAAGTCATATGGCCAGCATTTACAGCACCTAAAACAGAGACAACACCACGCAAAGTAAAAAAAAAAAAACATCATGAATTACAATTATGTTCTTATGTTCTTGAAATTAAGTTACTACACCTGCACAATGCTTTGCTTAATATGATCCTTCATACTATAAATGCTGTGATAACACAATAGGACTGAAGACTATGATACAGCTGGAGAGGCTGCCAAGTTAGGCAAATACTACGACTGACTTCTTTGAGGCCATGAACAGGCTTTTTGATGTCTTAAATTCACGGTATAAATGTCCATTCAAATCCCCTACTCCAGTTTTAGCATCAGTCAAATTGTGATTACAGCACTTGATTACAAACACAAACACTTACTTCTCAGGCGCATCTCTGACCCCAATCCATGGCGTCGTCCTATAGGACCACAAAGCAGACATCAGATCCACCATCTTACGGAGAGCCTTCAGTGGATTGAGTCTTGGACCTTCAGGTTGCTAGAGAACAATACATATAGTGCAGCAATCATTCTCAGTGTGTTAACTAATGTTGAATAATAGATTCCATACAGAGGGAAGTTTAAATCTAGTTACAGAGTTTCATAGTGACAGGCTGTTGGTCGAAACATGTTGGCCAATGCAGCCAAAAAGGCTTTTCCTTTGGAGTGCCTTTTGTAGAATTAGTTTCAACTTTATTTTGGTAGTGTTTCATGAAGTCTTCAGGTCTGATTGTTAGTAGCCTATATGAAATTATATTTGATATGTTTAACTTTGAAAGTCTGTAACTTGTATAGGGCAATTCCACGCAAAACTGTCACATCCATAATGCCAACTAAATACCATGGCATTGTGTTGGTGTTATGGATGTTACAGTTTTGCGTGGAATTGCCCTATACATTTGAATGGCCACAAGAGCGGACAGTTACAGAACACAGTACATAGCATTGACTTATCCTCTGAATAACACAGGTTCAAGTTCATTCCTCCCTGTCATCGCGGGTTCATCCTCACCATCCATAGCGTCCTTCTGCTCGTCCAACAACTGGGGAGAGAATTAGCAAACATGACGTTCATTTTAGTGCTGCTTGATAAGGGTCTGTGCAAGACCATCCGAGAAAAACTACTCACAACTGATGTAACGTTATTCAACACAATCGTTGAGCGCCACCCTGACTACACATTTGCCATCAGAGACAAACTTAATACAAAAATATGTAATGTGCAGGATCGGGGCAGAGATCAGTAGAGAAAATCGTCGCGTCATCAAGGACAGACAGAGAATATGGCGTAAAACTAAATGTTTCACTAGCTGCTACGCTAGGCTGATAATAAAATTCAGTGCACCAACAACTGTGTACATACGGTAGCTACTCATTTTTTACTAGCAACTAAACACATTTCAAAACTGCTAAATCAATGTCGCTTGCAGTAGATCTGATCCACAAGCTATAGTGATGCCGATTTAGGTAGAGCAAATATCAGGTTCGTAAATTATCTTTGTAGCCTAACTACCAAATTAATCTGGTAGCTAGTGCCTCAGCTAGCTCTGCTATCGGTATCAGATGGTTAGCTAGCTAACGTCAACTAACGTTACTCCTCAATGAGCTAACATTCATGACGGCGACACGAGATAATAATAATGTTATTACCTAAACTCCGCAGACATTTTACTACATAGATAACTCGTTACACTGACACAGACTAATCACAAATACCTTGCCACATTTCAAACTGCCACTTACCTGGAAATCAGACCGCATCTTGCCACGACGATGTACCAAATTCAGTCACCCAGGCCAGCTCCAGTTGGTCACAGCAAGAGAGAGGCGCGAAAATGAAAAATATTTGACGTTTTCATCAACCAGGTAGCGTCAGCGCATTCTGACCACGCCTTTTTAGGAGGCAGGAACTGTGTACAATTCCATTCCATTGTAGAAGCCTGTGCTGCTTTATCTTTGTATATTAAGGATCTTTGATAATAGGATAACTACTGTAAATCATTATACAGTAATGCTACTGTAAACTACTGTAAATCATTATACAGTAATGCTACTGAAAACTACTGTAAATGCAAATACAGTAATAGGATAACTACTGTAAATTACAGTTGCAGTAAATTACTGCCAACTGGCTGCCAGTAAGTTTAGATGATAATATATGTGCTACTATGGATTTATAACAACTTTGGGTGCTGAGATATGCAAAACATGAGTACCTTGTCTCACCCCCCACAGCACAGACGATCTCTACTCTTTAAAAACAGCCCCTACAAGATTCTTAGCAATTCTGACCTTTTGACGATCGAAACTATCTTAGGAACAGAGATATGCCCCAAACAGCCCCTACAAGATTCTTGGCAATTCTGACCTTTGACGATCGAAACTATCTCAGCAACAGAGACATGAAACTGCCCCAACTGGTCCTTGACAATTCAAGAACTTCAAGCATTCTCCTCCAAGCACTTTGGGATGCCTGGAGCCATAGTGCTCATGTCCCCAAATATGTTGCTGGATGCATTGTAAGCCATTCTAAGCTGTTACACACGCCAAAGCTGTTTTGTCATTCAAAATAGGGTATTGGTCTTCACAACTGAACGTAAATGCCCCCCCCCCCTAACAAATACATCTATCCCTCATGTTATGTTGGTGTCTTTCTGCTCCTCTCGTGTACTGAGGCTGCAATGATCACATTCCAACTAAAGGGCGGGTCTCAGCAATAGGTGCGTTATGTCAGTCTACTCTAGAAGCCTACTTCTCGCTTGTTTGCGCACTAATTATCAAGAATTTTGATCTATATGCTACACAGAAAACAAACAAAATTTCGAAATGGCTCGCATAGTTTGTTTAGGCTATTAATGTGTTGTATATGTTAAGTACATACCTAAAATGGTGGTCCATTTGTGGAAAAACACCTAAGATACGTTAAAACGAACTCAGTAGGGGAGAGTGGGGTGAGTTGTGCCAGTTTTTACTTAAAGTGACTTTAAAGGGAGGCCATGATAGTAATGTTTCCAACTAGCCTGACGAGCCAGACCCACATTAAAATGTAGGGTCTGGGCACTCACCGTTCGCAGTGCTCAGTCCGAGGGGCAGGATAATCAGTTGTCTTTCAAATTCCCTCTGCACGCAATAGGACAGCGGCAGCGCTATGAGTCCCATGCGTTTCCCAGCAGCGGAGCTAGTTGGCTAGTTCAAACGTTTGCCAACTTAATAAAAGCTTAACTCGTGTCACACTGTTCGCCAGCAGCAACATCCATCTTATTTGTAGCAGGGAATTCAAGCCAAACCGCTGCAACTCTACCATCAATCATTATGTTAAGCCCACCTAACGACTCTATACACGATTTCATTGGCCTGATTAAGTTTCGATTTCTGGAGCTCACAAGCCAACGGAGAGTTGCTATGTAATTTGCGTCTAGATTTCTAGGCTAGCTTCCAACTACAATATGAACATATATTTCAGGATGTGGTGCATCTCTGGGAACAATCACTTTCAATCTGAAATATAGTATTTAAGAGAGCTTTCTGAAAAAAAGTGGTCTTGTGGCACAACTTGCCCCTGGTGCGGTAAGTTGTGCCTTTGAAGAGAATGCATTGGGGTAAATTGTGCCATCGATTATTGAAGTAAAACAGTATATTTTGATCTCAGACACTGTAATGCTTTATAAAAGCTAGACAAATTCAATACAAAATTACTCATTTAAGGTTTATTTAAAGTTATTTTACAACATCAAAGGCCAATTTTCTACACGCCTATTGCACCACAAGAGCACATCAGAGGTAATTTTCCATTGTCACACCAGTTTCATCCATGTTGTAGATCTTGTGTGGAGGGAAGTCATACCTGAAATGAGATTAAAGTTTTGTTGATCAGAGAAGTTCACAGCAGATTTAGGTGGTTGGATGTGGTTGTGTAGATGTCAACTCTGCCACTGCTACTACCTAGAGATGATGTTCCCCCTCTCCTTCCCAGGCTTCCTGGTCAGTGTGTGTGTGTGTGTGAAGTTCACAGCATTTCATGGGACTTAGACCGTGAAACATTACTCCTAGTGCCTTTATATGATTCTGCCAGCTCCTTCTCCGTACAGTATGCCCTGCCTGTCTTCCTCTTATAACTCTGTGGCATGATAAAATTAAGAATGTCACATAGTTTTAGTGATAAAATGTAAGAATAAAATGCACAATTACAATAAAATAATATGTTTAAAACATTATTTATAAGTGGGGGGTGAGTTAACCCAGGCCCTTTGGCACAAATCACCCCAACCCCACCATTTTGGAAAAAATGCATCATCCATCAGATTTGAGCTAACATCATGCTAGCTGTATAGACTTATAATGTAGCTTACCAAAGCACTAAAACATGTTTGAAATGTTTCAAACTTGTTTATAACTGTTTTGACACAACAATCAAAAAAACATGATCATAGAAATTTTACTTTGAAAGGCAAAAAACAGTAGCCTAGAAATCTAGACGCACCCTAGCGGCGGCAAATTAATTTGCTCAGCCTGTACGTCTAGTATCGAACCATAGGGATTTCTATTGGCTGACGCCGTGGACTTCATCCAATCACAGCGCTCTATTTTGTTAGAGAGTCTTAAGGCGGGCTTAACAGGATAACGACAGTCCTGCGACGGTGAACAACAAGGAAGGTGGCTATGGCGAACGAAGAGCGGTTGTTTGAATCGGCGTTGGCGTCAACTTTGGAGGAGTTGGACTTGTGCTTTTCTTTGAAAGTAGAGCAACACAATGCACTTAAGTCATTCCTTTCGAAGAAGGATGTATTTGCCGTTTTGCCGACCGGATACGGATATGGTCGTAGCGCTGGCCTATTGCATGCCTAGGCAGTTTGAAAGACAATTCTCTGCCCGCCCCTTGGATTAAGCAGGTGAATGATTCGATTCCAGACTATACACTTCAATGATATAGGATGGCCCGCCAGGCTAAAATAACAGTTAATTTAACTTAAATGTGCTTACCTCTCATGCAATGAGGCTCTTCTTTGCAGAATGAGTGAAATGGCTGTCTTCAAAAATGTGTGACCAATTTCTTGGTTTCCTAGAAATAGGGGGTGGCACAACTTCCTCACTGGCACCAATCACCCCACTCTCCCCTATGAGCTGGTAACTGACATTTTAGACAAAACGCCCACACGAATGAACGAGGGGATGCAGCGTGACCCCATGCGTATGACGTGTCGTGCAAGTGGATCGGTACCTCATTGCGCGGCTCGCGAGCCACATCCGTCTCGTCAAGCTATAACTGGTGGCTCGCATGGCAGCTTTGGCGAGATCCGCTGCCCTGTTTACCGGTGTTGTGTGCCTTCTGGTTTTTCCCACCTGCTGGTTTCCTTGCGCGTGCTCGCGTTGCTCACCACAGCTGGAGTTGTCAAACATTCGCAAACAAGTTGTTTTCGGCGGATTTTAAGTCGCATTTCATATCTATCCCATGATCATTACTCTACAAGACCTACTAGACCTACAATAACGTCATCACCAAATACATATTTTATTTTTATTTGATCAACCACAAAGAGTAGCATACTGTGCACACACAGTGCACTGACGGCCGTAGCAGCCCAAGGTAACCAGTTGTTTTAGATGAAGGGCAACCACTTGTTTCAGCCTGGACAACATGTTACCTGGGTGTATACGTTATTAATTGATGTTATTACACGGCTCTTCATAATGCTGCAGAATGCTCCATTCACTTGAATGGGCCTACCCAACGTTCGGCGGTCTGCTAATTCTGAATAACAGACCGTTGCTAAGTATAACAGACCGCTGTCAAGGAAAATGGGCTTTGTGCTTCTGAGTCAATTCTTTCATATCACTACGCAAGGATTGGAACTTCATTCAAAAGTGAAAGCAGACGGTTGATCAGCTGTGTTCTAAAGAATGTTTGATTCAAGTTCAGCGTGTGTTGTTGCGAACTATTTGTTTCTCAGCAAAAGCCATGATGAAACGGTAACAAATAGGCTATAGCCTAGGCTATGTAGGCTAAAGAGTCATATCGTGGGGAGTTTATTGTGTCGTTTTGGTAAGTAGCCGTGTAATAAGTGGGATAATGTATAGAACACCGGTCATTATCGGGAAATAGGTCCCTCCAGGGCGGAACAAGACCCCTCCGCTGCGCGTCGGGGTCCGGTTCGCCCTGTTGGGACCTATCTCCCGACAATGACCGGCGTTCTATACATTATCCCTTACGTAGCCTACAATAGTCAATTGTATCGCGTAACAGCCAGGTATTAGTTGGCTCAACGAGTAGGGAGAGTCGTAGCCTGCAAGTGTTGCTTTTGCGGGATCGAATCCACATTTACATGTCTTTTGTCCGAGTGGCTGTAATGTAGCCGAGCGCGCATGGCGTATATGAAAAGCGACTTCAAACCGCCTAAAAACTTGTTTGTGAATGTCTGACAACTGCTGCAGCGCATGCACGCGCAAGGAAAACACTAGGTGGAGAAACAAGAAGGCACACAACACCGGCAATCCTACAGCGGACTTAAACTGCCACCTTGTGGCGATAAGTTGTAATACATTTCACGCAGCTAGCGTGAAACACAAAATGGATCGGTTCTTAATAATTAAAAAAAAAGTGACAGAAATGAGCTCAAAAACCAGACGGACAGACACACAGTGTTGTAACGAATAGTGGAGTGGATGGGGGAAATGAGTCTGAGGAAGCAGCAAACAAAAATCAGCACGAAGACACCGGAGAGGGACAAGCAGACAAGCGGCAGGTTTAACGTTGGCTAGTAAATAAATCAAACAAAATAGGGTTTCCAATATCTTCCAAAACATTTTAGTTGTTGAATCAGCAAAATGTATTTTATTCGCGATGTCTTGGATAAGTACTTCATTACCCACAATCCTGAACAATCCCACAATCCCACAGTGATGCCTCTGATTGGTGGAAAGGCCGTTAAGGTCATAGTTTGAAACGTTATCAGCGAAAATTATTGACAAAGATGGCGGAGTCTTTTACTGCCTATGGCGAAATTCTTAATGTGAATAAAAACTTTCTAGACGAACATTGGTACTTGTATCAACAAGGATTGTGGTTTATATATCACACGAACTTAGTCAGGGCCAATACACCATCAAATACAACACTGGAAATGCTAGTTTGAACGCTTAACTTTTCAGTTAGCCGACAGGCTAATCATTAGCCTTTCAGACATTAGAATGTCATCAGAGAATGTCTAATAGGGAGGGAAAGTGAAAACCAGCGCCCCAAGTGGTTGCGTTCCTATCGAAGAGCAGCTCCAATGTTAAGTCCCATAGACCCATAGATATATACACTAGATGTCGCCTTGACTACTGCTGTACATTGGAACGAATGCGTCAATCGAGACGCCATCTTGCTTCAGTGATCCACTCCTCTATAATGCATTAGCGTCAATCTGGGCAAAGATCTAGCGAAAATAAAATCACCATAAATCGTCAAAATCTCAAGCAATTATCCAGTTTTTTGGGGTTGTTCCAACTGACAGGCATGTATTTATGGTTGAGTCTAGAGAAAACTAAGCTTAAGACGATAATAAAGATACATTTTACCCATCTAGCCCCATAGACTCCCATTCATTCTGCACTAGCTAGAGGCGGCCCCTAGAGGAACAATGAGTAAACTGCAACCAGGTTCGATACAATGAAAGTAAACAGGCTCTTCGTAGACAGGCTCTGGTTGAGGCCACATACCCCTCGTCTCGTTTACGTAAGTTGTAATCTCACCAGAAGTTGCTGTAGATCTGTAGAACATTTTCCTCTGCTACTACATAGGCTACGCCAGTCGTTACTTTTATAATCATGGGTCAGTGCCATGGGCAAACGAGATGTAGCTGAATTCATAAATGACAAAGCCATGAGAAAGGTGATTTTCTTACGTTTCAACAACAAAGAAGCCGATCTGCCATCATTGTGAGAAGTTCCCAAATTTGTCGCTAATCGCTAAAAAGGTTTTCTATCGCTGGGGATGGCCAAACGTCGCTAAATAGGTAACGCTAACAATACAGGAGAACTAGTTTAGCGCTTCAGATCCCTGTTCCAAGATGGCGGCGGTGTTGACGCATGCTGAGAAGCAGAAGGCGACATCTAGTGTATATACAGGGCTCCAGACTAACTTTTTGCACTAGTTGCACTGGTGCGCCTTTTTTCTTAGGTGCACCAGCACAAAAGTTAGGTGCACCCAAATGTTCAACCACATCGCATTTAACACCGCAGCAGGTTCACATTTTCCCCTTAATTACTGTCCTTTATAGGTTGTCCTATGCAGGGGCGTAGCCAGGATTATTTTATAGGGGGGGCCAGCTGGGTCCAGACTTTTTATTGGGGTGGCACTTGGGAATCAAAACTATTTGAAAACTACTCAAACTCAGGGATTCTCTGGGGCTGAGCAAATGTGAAAAATATGTGGTGTGTGCCTTACGGAAATAAATGCCATTTTTTTTATTTAGCCCTATGAGCCCTACTCTATTTTTGGCCATTCTCACTACCTTTAGTTATAAGCATTTATCCTGGTCATTGTAAGTGCCATTTACACATGCTATATTTTTTCAGAACAGTCTAGACAACCCAGATCTGCCACCAATTCATATTAATACTTGCATTGATTTGGTTTTTATTTCTAAATAATACAAAGACAAAAAGCGTATTATACCATTCTTATCTCTGTAGCTGGACATGACTTTCATGTATGTGTTGGGCAGACTGTCCTGAAACTGGCAATATAAGAACCATGGTGGAGGGGGGCTTTGGGGCTGACAATTTACAGGTGTGCGCCTTACAGAAATAAATGCCTTTTTTTTTAAATTTAGTAATGAAAAATGACCTTTTGAGTTTGCTTGTTCTGTGTGTACACTCATGATGATTCTAAAACAACTTTTTACTGCATTGTCATGAACAAAGTGAAGGCAAAAAGGTGTTTCTTTGTCGAATAAATTGGGATGCAATGTGAGTCTCGAATTAGATGCCATGCAGAAATTTGCTGGGATCTCATAACCGGATTATGAACATACTTTGCCATAGAGAAACACATGATAACGTTGGATTATGAACATGCTTACAAAAACGTACAAAAACGTGGGGCAAGTCGAGCTATATTAAGTTATTATTTTGATGTCATTTCGTCTGTTTTTTAACCCAGAATTATGTACTTGGTATCAAATGATAGCTCTGTGTCTCCTCTTTCATCTGACATGCGTGGCATAGGCCTATCTATCCGATCGGATCACGGGTTCGTGAGTAGGGCCTTATTCAAACGAGAGTAATGTGTGCAGCGTTGGTTTTTGTACATGATGTTATTTTGCAGTCACGTTGTCTGTTTTTATAGCCAGGAAGCATCGATACTTGGTACCAATAGATAGCCCTGTGTCTCCTCTTTCTTCTGATATGCGATCACGGGTTCGCGAGTAATTCAAACGCGAGTAATGGGTGCGCAGGTGAACTGTAAATATGAATCAATATGATTTCATTATTTATTTATTTTTCATACTTGATCGCACAGGCAAGTGTTTAGTCTCGTTGGAAAGCCCCACTTCTGCTCTGTCACGCAATTAAGGTTTCATCTCGCTGCGATGAACAGTTCTGGAGCAATGTAACAAAGAACTCAGGCAAAGCAGCAGCCTGCCTCTGCCTGACCAACTATGGCAAGAACCACGCAGTCAGCAAATTATGTTTTTTAAAAAAGTAGCCTAGGCTAGGCCCTATTAGCCTACTGTTATTGGAGCCATCCGGAGATATGTGCCTAATATGCTTGCATTTCACCCAAATTTTATTGAAATATTTTTGTAACAGCGTTACCGCGGGCATCCGATTATTTCTGATCAGCCCCACAAGTCAATGTCAGAGCCTACCTAACAAGGACAGCCCAACACAGCTCACTTGGCTATGATTCGTGACACATTCTAACATCTTATTAGCATTAATGTTCCAACTCATCATCAACTCACCTGTTGTTACTGAGGTTAAGTAGTAGTCTACTGTCAAGTGTTTTTTAACAGATGACTTGAATTGTCCCGCTACTGCTGCTGCTGCACTAGGCTACTCACGATTTGATCACAACCGTGGGCTACACTTCCTGACTGGGCCAATGGTCGTAGATAGAGTGCAGTAATTGGTTCAGTCCCTGCTTTGCAAAGTGTTGGCAAAGTGCCGTCGAAAAGGGCTTTTTTTTTTTTTTTTTTACTTTTCACTGAACGGAGCTGGGGGGGGCAGCAGGGGGGCCAAGCTTTGACCAGTGGTGGCCGTGGCCCCCCCTGGCCACCACGTAGCTCCGCCCCTGGTCCTATGACTTATGATTTACATAAGTTACTTAATGAAAAGTACCTTAATGAAGTGTTACTTAAGAAAAGTAACTTAATGAAGTGTTGGTGCTTTAAGTGCTTCACTGAGCTGAAATTTAAACTTAAAACATCTCAAGATGAATTAAATAAAAATAACAGTGAGTAAATTAACAGTGCACGTCCTTAAAGGGCTTCAAACTGCACATCTCATGGCTCAATGTCTTATCCTTTATGATCTTTAGGCCTTGGCTAAACCAGCTCGCCATGCATCTTCCATAGAAATGTATTTGAGCACAATTTAAAGAGATGTTCCAAGTAGCCTGGGGGATTTTTATGTGATTTTGCAATGATGATTGCAATAATCATTTGACAGCCCCACAATGCAATTTACTTTTTAATTTTAGTATTTTTACATTTTCAATAAGAACATCACTATGGTTAATGCATTAACGAAATGGTAGGCCTATTATTATAGGCTATTGCAATGACTTGCCATTTAAATGTAGCAGCGATATTCGGTTTGCGCCAAATACCGGATTAAATTGATTGATGCCATCAGAATTAGTTTACACAACTCGCGAGCAAAACGAATATTGCTGTTGAAAACCGGGTTACTCCCTGCATGTAACTGCGGTCAATGACGCACTCCTTTTCGGCGATATCTGTATCTCTGTCGTTCGGGAAGGCCTTGTATGCATGGTTCGCAATTTTAAGACGCAATTTTTCATCCGCAATTACTCCTATAAATTTGGCGCAAGTGGCATTCCTGTACGTCGGGATTACGTTCAAACTCTTTTTCTGGTGAATAATTATTTCGGACTGAACTTGGTGAAGGGAAGTTTCATTAGGCCTATCATAGGCAACTATAAACTTGATCATCATCTCGGGCTCGTCTGATCGGTTTGCTGCTGCCAGCCGCCGAAAGGCAGTGGGGAGAGGGGACATTTATCTCGGCCTATGTGACCACACTGTAATGCAACTACATCCACTCTGTTAATCTGATGGGTCTCTGACCTCTCTCTCACTCGCTCTCGCTCTCTCTCTGCAGCACACGCATTTTGAAATTTACACACAGGCACTGGGCCACGGCCAATCAGAGGGGAGGTCCCGCCCTTCACTATCTGTGATTTGTTTAAATCACGATATTGGCCAAATATGTGTCTGTTATTGAACCAAAGGTAGAGTTTCAATGCGGACACTTTTTCCTCTCTCGAATAACTGATCGCACCGGTGCGACCTCCGATTTTTTTTAGTCGCACTTTTGAAAAAGTAGGTCGCATTTGCGACCAAATTGGTCGCACTCTGGAGCCCTGATCTATGCCATAGACCTATTTTAAAAAAAATACTGTGAAGCCAAATCAGCGATCTTATCCGCTAAAAATATTTTTCAGTGTCTATACAGTAATAATCTTCTAACTGTGAAAATGTCAGACCCTATTTTGCCTTATTTAAAAAAATCGAAATTGCTCCTTTTGTTTTGTAAACGAACTACAAAAAAGCCACCCTTCTACGTTACTCACGGTAGCATGGTTTGTTTATTAGCCTGGTTAGCATTGCCACTTAACACTTACTGCCAGCTCTTCATGTGAGTAGAAGCACAACACCAGTTATCCAGACATAAAGGTTATCACCACGCGGTTTACATCACCTTCCGTTATTACAAAAATATGTAAGCCAGTTAAGCAAATTGCCGTATTGATCAGTTAGAGATTAAGCGCCCAAACCTGTGAAGTCACATGCAACTGTAGTTTGTTATCACCATGTTACGACAAAAACTCAAAACAATTCAACTGATCCTAAAAATAAGGTATGATCACTTGAAGCAATAGAGGTGACCCCAGTGCCTAACATATGGAAGGCATTAAATTAAGATCCCAATGTGCACCGAGATATATTTTTTCTAAAAAAAAATCCCATCCCCTCCACTAAACTCTAGGAACGCAACCACTAGATGGCGATGAGATTACTTTCCCTCCCTATAAGGAGAGAACTGCCACTTTCGGAAAACTTCCAGTTTCTGAACTGGTTGCAGTTCCTTCTGTGGTTCCACATGAGGGCGCTCGTCCACAAGTGCAGAATGAATGGAGGTCTATGGAGCTGTACCCCTCAAAATACACTTTTCTCGGGATATAATATTTTTTCAAGTAATTTGAATATTGTATTCGAAAGGGGAGGCAAAGAAAATACACAATGGAGTATTATATTTTTTAAAGTCACTTAATTGTTCTAAAAAGCCTTTCAAACGTGTCAATGATGTCACTCATTAGCACAATGCTAGCGTGTTATGGGCTACAACGACCCAAACTGTAAGAAATCAAAAGGACATAAGTACTCGTTCAGTCATCTTTTGACCTATAACCCATGTTGAAGTTATACAAACTACAATCAAATCTGAGATTTGTCAACGACAATCAGGTGAAAGAGCTCAATTTAGCCGTCTAGCTCCATTGACTCCCATTCATTCTGCACTCATGGCGATCGCCCCCAGTGGAAATCTGGTGGAACTGCAACCAAAATTCGGTACAATGGGACTTAAAGGAACCGTATGTAAGATTGTGGCCAAAACTGGTACTGCAATCACTTTCAAATTACTGTAGAGCGGTGTATCCCCTCCCCCTCCCCCCTGACTGGCAGAGCTGGCAACCCGGATGCCGAAACACTACTGACTTCGTCATTAGTAGATAGGTGGAGGGTGGCGCATCAGGCAAAAACACAACATGACAACATCAACATCAGTTGAGGGCTGCAACTTCACTTTTTAAATGACAATATCCTGGCCTTACTACTGTTGTCAGTGATATAAGTATTTGAAATGAACATGATTTCTTAATGTCTAGTGACATATCTGGGCCATTTTATGATTAATTGAAATACATTTCTTACATACGGTTCCTTTAATATGGAGTGGCCAGGCTCTCCGTAGACGGGCTCATGTCATTATAATGCTGCTAACATTAGCCTACATGCTGCAACACAGGTATGAAATATATTATGTTTTAGTGACCTTGTTGTTTCTATGAATATGAATTGTTGTTTATATGAAACATCAACTTAGTCGAGGCTTGAAAAGCCCTGTATACCCCCATTAAGTACTTAAACCTTTGAACTAGCTAGCTAGCTGATAGCACAGGCTGGATGCTACCACCGGCTAGACACTGCAGTAAAATGGTTAGCAAACCGTCCATGCCCCCGTGCAGGCTTGGAATTTCACCATTTTGGGGGCAAGGCCACTTGGCCTTCAGTTGGGCATATTTGGTGGGGGGCACAAAGGCCACATGTCAGGGCACCAAGGCCAACGTTAACTATACAGTAGTAGGCTATAAAAATGATCGAAATTGTATTTAGCCTATTCAGTAGACCTGCATCACTGTATGAAACATTACAAAAACATGAAACATGACATATTACATAGAACTGTAAATCATCTGATCATCTAATATTTACAGATATTTAGGCTATATCGAACATTTATTTTATATTTGGCCTGTTATGAAATCATGTATTGAACAATTTAAGCACAGCTCAGCTTTAAGAAACTCAAATAGCCTAGATGCATGCTTAGCACTTTGTGATCATTAAGGCTACTTTAACAAACTCTTAGTCAGCTGTATATCCTCTGATTTTAATATTTACTTACATCTAGCCGATATTTGTAACATTTATTTTGTATTTGGCGTGTTATGAAATCTCGTAGGAAAAAAATTAAACACGTTGTGAAACTTAAAGCCCAAATTTGGAGACATGCATGTCGAAATTTGCTACAAATTCAAAACCGGATTACTCTGGAATGGCTAACTGTACAGGGGAATGTAAACCTTCGTGTTCGGTAAGGTCTGCTTTTTATTTTGATATATGGTTTGCCATGTTTTGAACGAAGGGTTCGTTAAGTATTCCAAGATGAATGGGTAGGGAGATGGGCGTTAGAGCCTAGAATTTATGATTCAATTTAATCATAGTATTTATTTGTCTCGCGAACCGTTCACCAAACGGCTAACATAGTTTAAAAGCTGAGAAAAAGCTCTTTAATGTGATGTGATACTTGTGATGCCTGTATGATGAGTATGCTACTTCGCGAGTAGTTCAACTGAGAAGAATGGGAATCTGGACGCACTTACATTACACTAACACAAACACTACATTAATTTGCGCTGTGAATGCTAAGATTATTTTGTCAGGCCATAGGCTAATAAAATACGCTATTAGTCGGACGCAAACCAGAATATTGAGAGAAGAGGGCACCAAGGCCACAGTGGCCTGTAAACCTCTGATTTTCAAAGGGGCATCACGGCCAACGCAAGGGGCTACGGAGGCCATGGCCGTCGTGGCCGCCGTGAAATTCCTACCCTGCCCCCGTGAATATTTCACTGTTTCAAGGACGAAATCAAGAGTGTCCAAAGGGGTGAAAACCACTTTAAATCGGGTCACATTATTGACTGTTGTGTGTCGAGGGTCAGCTTGTGGGTTTTGTAAGGGCCAGCATGAGGGACAAGACCTATCAAACCTACGAAGTTGTGTGGTGAGTTTTGCAGGGAGGTTGGTAATGCTAGTTAACATTAGCTAGGCTACTGTAGCCTTCATACTGTAAGAGCCATATCATCAATCATTAACCTAGAAATACTTCTTCGTACATTTAATGAACATTTTGTGTAATAATTCACAGCAAGTTAATAAACTGAATATGGTGGTCCAAGAGCAGACCATGCACCAGTCCATGCATCAGGGTGGCAGTCAGATATGAAGCACTGCACAATGTTGCTAACGTTAACGTTAACGTTAACCTGTTTCACACACACGATATAAAATACACGATGGTAAATATAACATTCAATACCAAAACACTATTATTTACACGATTACTCCTGAAATAACTGCTATTAACTATATAAAAATCATTGTTTGGAGGAGAGGGTTCGTGCTGTCGCCTGTTGGAAACATGGTTGGAAATGATTTCGCGCTGGTTCGTGCTGCTTATATATTTTTCAGTGAGGTGCGGTGGTTTATGGGATGAGTAGTTCCTTCGCTTGGAAATAAAAATATGTACACAGTCTTGTACCTTTGACTTTTTTTGGACTTTCTCTTCGTTTTCTCACTCGAAATGATATGTTGTATGCTTATGAGTTACGCCGTAGCTGATTAGCCTAAGACATGCTCTAAAACTCTTTAGATACGGATTTTTCCAAAACCTCAATGGGAGAAATGAATGTGAAATTTACTTCCGGAAACTAAGCTCTCTCGGAGGAGGGGCGGGACTGTGATGCTCTATAGCCCAGGCTACTGGCTTGCATGCCAGCAGCACTCTTGAGGCGTCGGGGAGTGAGGTTTACCAACGTTCCACAAGCACAGCTAAGCATCCGTTACACCCATGCCCAGCTGAAGCCCAACTAACCCAAGTAAGGCCCATGTGGGCCCCACATGGACGTGTTTGCTGGGCAGTAACATCTTCAATTTCCACAAAACTACGTTCTGGCCGGATGTTCCAGAGTTGGACCAGTAGGCCTAATGATATCCCAAAAGGTCTAGGAGCAGGAGTTGGCCAAAAAAACTGCCTTACAGGAATATTAATAATAATAGGAAAAACTTAAGAAGAACAATAGTGTGCTGATTTCAGCAAGCACACTAATAAATGTAAATGTAATTTAGTTGAGTCAGTCAATCCATTGGAGGCATCGTGGATGATCTGTCGCACAAGTGCAAAGCGTCGTTTCCAAATAACACCAGGTGAGGTCGCCCTTGTGTTACGGCAATAGACAATATACCCCATCGCGCAACTGACGATGAACTCCCAACCGACTGGCCTATTCTAAGATAGGCTAATACTAATAGTTATGCTGACTGGTTTATCTTGATCATATTAACTCGGAGACTACTCAAAGTAGCGTCATAACTTTGCCAGAGAGCTCTGTGTTTTTTAGTCGGTAGTTCAGTTTGCCTATATGCAGAGAATAGGCTACAGAATAATGTAGCATGCATTTACAGGCCTAGGCTTAGGTCTAATAGATCAGTAGATTTACATCACACTTTCATTACTTTTGATAGACCTTGTCTCCGACAATAGGACTACAAATTATATTTAATAATACATGCTAATAGGCTACCAAATAAAAAAAGACGCATTCGTTTCGCAATCCAGGAGCCCGGGAGGTGTCATTGCAAACAACAACTCATGGCCTATACTTTCACTTTACATAGCCCCAAAAATGATATAGGTATCTGGAACGTCCGAACAACCATATCATATCAACCTACCAATTTATGCCAATCGATTTGTAATTATACTATTTTAATTTAGGCAACTGAATGCTCGAGAACCCATAAGGCTTATTACATCAGATAATAATTATAGCCTACGCCATTATCCAGTGACTTATTCTGAGTGGCGGAATATCCAGAATGTGTCGGTTCCGTGTACAGACGTGCCGTGCTGGGGCGGCGCATCATCAGTCCCAACCTATATCCTCGGTCTCACTTCTACTGGCAAAGTGTGGCACGGTCGAACGTGTCATCACACACGTGTAGGTAAAGCCGTGAGAGCTTGTCACTCCAGCCAGCGGACTGCACCAAGCAGCTTGTCCCGCGACATGCCACCGACGAAGGGCTCGATGGGGCTGCGGCTCGTCCTGCGGACATTTACGAGAGGACATCACTCAGTTGGCATAGTCGGAGCGCCTTTTTGGAAAGGACAGGTGAATTTTCGAGGATCATTCAATAACGGGGTTGTGCATACCCTATAACCTAATCCTAAACGTAGCGAGAAGGTTGAATTCCTGGTGCAAGGATGAATTTCTCAATCTTTAAAATTAAATACAGACTCATCACAAAGTTAAATCGCCTTATGTTGTAGAGGAAAAACTAACCCATCAATTGCTGTCACCGCAGCCAAGAGCCGGAGTGGAAGAGGGACCAGATCTCATTCGAGCCGCCGGATTGGTTGAGAAACTTAAAGGGCAAGGTAACACCGGTTTCTTGTCTGTTAAGCCTGCTACTATGTGCCCTAGCTGTAGCAATGCCAACACTATGTGCATGTGAAGGACTGTGCGTTTGCCTACCCTTAAAACTGGATCAAACCGTGATTCTTCTAAAAAGACACGGTCTACACTAAAGGCGTGTCCCTTGCTGGTCAGACCTCATTGTGTTCTTTCCATTAAAGATTAAAGTGCTTGGCAATGCCAAGGTGTCCAGTGACACTGTGCTTCTCACTGACCCAAAAGATGCCATGCCGCTACACAGCCCGACTTATTTCTCAATCAACAGCCATTAACGACATACAGTAAATGGTTATGGTTGTACGGTTATAGTATTTTGCCGAAGGTTTTGTCCAAAACGGAATAGCCTATGAACCCTTGCAATGGTTAGAAGATTAACGATTAACGTCAACAAAGCCTAATAAGCATAATAGTAATAATAACAATGATATCAATAACAATATCAAATATTAATAATAGGCCTACATATTATATTAAATATACAAGCCATAATAACTAAAGAGAATTAATGAATTACGTAATCTGAATTCAGATGAGTCTTTAAACCCCTCTTGAAAGTCCCAAAACTATCGCAAGAACGCAGAACACTCAACTCTTTCCACCAATGAGGAACCACAGAGGAAAAGAGTCATCGGGCAGTGGCAGCATTATGGATGTGACATTTTGACTCATAGTGCAGGCAAATGTCTGACCCAAAACTAATTAATTTATTTTCACGTTTTCAGTTGTGATCTAAACACCATAGTAAAAGTCCATGAAAATCCAGTTGGTGGACATATGCTAAAATGACTGGCTCAAAGTAAAGAAAGCTCAATAAGTCTAAACTGAACTTGTCAAGTGGTACAAACTAATCACCAAACCTAGTGAGAGCCACAGAATGTAGGCTTAAAGCAACCCAATGCAGTTCTATTACCTTAAAATAACGGTTTCAAAGTCATGGTACACTGACATATAATACAGAGAATGAAGTCCCTGAAATGAATGAAGTCTCTGTCAATGCATGCCCAGAATGATACTGCACTGTGTAAAGCTGTTGATCAGGCAGGATCATGATTCATGACCCTTTTAGTTGGTTTTTACGGTACTGTGTAAGCGCTAAATAGGGTTATATTGATGCCAATGGGCATAGATTTGGATGATACATGAGGCAACTTTTTGATCATAAAGTTCTCAAGAAACTGATGGTTAGTTCTTAAGAAACTGATGGTTACAATTCTGAAGAAATGTAAGGTGTGTGTGTGTGTGTGTGTGTGTGGGGGGGCAGTATTATGTTAGCCTACTTATCTTACACTGGATCATCTACCTCTGGTTCTCAAACTTTTCACAATGAGTACCACCCACAAAAACAATTGGCTCTCCAAGTACCTCCATTATGACCGTCATTAAAATACAGGTGCATATAGGCCAATTCAACTACATATTTTACATTTTACATACTGTTTTGCGTTGTCAAGTCTTTATAAAAAGACACCTTGGAGACTCTCCGAGTACCACTAGTGAGAGTTTGCGTACCACCAGTGGTACCCGTACCACAAGTTTGAGAACCACTGATCTACCTGAATCTCAATATTCTGTTCTGATCACAACAAGTCTGGGCACATTACTAAGTCAGCACCAGTCAGAGGCTACATTCATTGTTTTGCACTTTTATGATGTCATCATGTCACCAAAAGTATTGGTTTTACCAAAAATATTTTTAAACTACAAAAATACACACCTATAAAGTATTTTGATACAAAATATGAAGCCATTTTCTTCAACCCAATCAAATACAAATTACAAAATACTATTTTGTATTTGAAATATGTAATACATGTATAATAAATGCCCATCCCTGGGAGTAGACATCACATATTCTGATATATTGTGTTTGGTTCAGGAGATATGATGCAAAATAGGTTTAATTCAGTTATAGTGGAACATTTAATGGTTGCCATGGCAACCATTAGGGTTTTTTGATCATGTTTTTATATCCAGGGCTCCAAATTGTACAAGTTCACCAAGTCTTATGCCTTAATGAAAAAAAAATTGTCCTAGTTTTCACATATCCACTATGAAAGTTCAATAAAACTGCCAAAGGTGCAGCTTTTCGCCATTGACCTATGCACAAATAATTCCAGTTTTGACAATGTTCCACCACTTGGATTTTCATGGACTTTTGGTATGTGATATGGGAAGGTTTCATGAGCTGAATACAACAAAAATAATTTCTGTTGCAATTAGTTTTGGGTTGGGTGATTTTTTTCTCACAGATTGCCTAGACTATTTGTATTGTATGATTGCTTCAAACATGTATTTGTGCTCCGCTGAGTGATGCTGATCCATGTGTTGGTAAGTGTGCGTGTGTGATGGCATACAGTTTGGAGAAAAAAACACACACACACATTTGGCATGCCCTTGCTGTTATAATCTACGATTAATGTGGAACATGGGCTATAACTAAAGGGAAATGCACCTCCGTTCAGTGTCTCCAAAAGTGTTCAGTTTTTTTGTCCTTGCGCAAAACAGACATGTTGTTGCCTCATTATTGAATGATGAAGAATGAGTTGCATTGTCTACTTGTCTATATGTTTGCTACCACAACTACCAAATATTTGCAATAGCTCTAACCCTAGGTCCACACACATCTTGGTGATACTGTGCACCAACCTGACCAAGCTGTAGGCTTTCTACAGTATGTGCAATATCCGTTAGTCTTAAAAAAGATGAACAGACACTCAAGGCCATTTAGACACCTAATGTGTGTGCGAGTGCGAATTGTAGTGGGCCTTTTTGGATGAAAAAAGATGAAATACTATAGATTTAGATAGCTATAGACTATTTAGATAGATAGATAGATAGATAGATAGATAGATAGATAGATATTTCATAGTATAATTGAATTATTGAAACAAATATTTTGATGACAGGGTGGACCAATGTTTATTTTGCACATAGAAGTGTGTGCACAAAATGTCAACCTTGTCAGGTAAATGTCCACCCTGTCAGGCCTAAGGGCCTAATTTACAATAGTAGTGTAGACATTTTCACCTTCAGTTCATATTTTTACTCACAGCAAACTGTCATTGGGTCACTATGTAGACTTGTTGTACACGTACATTTGGTATAGTTATACCTGCATGTTATGAAAATATTGTATTCAGATCACTTTTTGTACTTGTACTTGAATGTTGTTGTTGTATGTATTCAACAGCCTCTGCCTGTAAAGTATATGTACTTACTCAAATCTACAAATAGTAATTATTAAACAAAAGCAGCTTGACAAAAAAAAAATCACTTCTGGCATATGTTAAGGTTGGACAGAGCAAGTAAGCAAACATATACAAAAAATGATTTAATTTAAAAACCATTTAAAAAGAACATTTGTCAGAAAAAAGGTCAGCTACTCACTGACCTCAGCAGGGGAATTTCCCACCAATGAAGAGAGAAAATAAATTGCTGTCCTGATGTTAGAGAAGATGGACTTTTCTTAAAGGGACAAATTTTCCATTATGACAGGGTGAACAATGATTTCAGGGACACACAAAAACAAAAACAAAAACTCTAAAACTTTAAAAGCACTATTCTTATCATCAAAATATCAATGCACTCAAGGGGAGAAATATCTCATTTAGCTAAACAATTTGAAAGCAAAACTTTTTACTATATTTTACTCACTTTGAACTTGAATGCATAGTACCTACACATTTATGGACCAACACATTTAAAGCAACACCAAAGAGTTTTTTGTACCGTTTCAGTGGTTCATCAACTTGTAACAGGGTGAACGGCACTTCTGCATTCGCTTTACGGCCCTCTATCGGCTTTAACCGCACTATGTAAGTTTGCCAGATCGGGTAGCGGATCTGTAGTTCGATGGAATGAGTCATAAGAAACTACAAATTTGACTTGCATCTGATGTCGCAATACATCGTACTTTCATAAATCGTGCAACATATTCTACCTTGTCTGTGGACATCGTTATTTGCCAAGCCGGTGCTGGATAAGCAAATAACGTGTGTGCGACAGAGGGAAAGTTCTTTGGTGTTGCTTTAACCTGTGTTATTAAGGCAAGCAGAGCATATACAGTACATTTATGGACCAACACATTTAACCTGTGTTATTAAGGCAAGCAGAGCATACATTTATGGACCAACACATTTAACCTGTGTTATTAAGGCAAGCAGAGCATTGTTCTGTCATTCCCTTGTCAATGTGGAATTTAAAAAATTATAACAATTTGTTGAAACCTTGAGTCCATTTATCCCCTTTTTGAATATAACATGGGCATGTAAAAAGCATTGTTTGGGAACGCCTTACACTGTATTGGATACAGAAAGAGTGCAATTTTCTATTAAATTCATTCAGATTGTACTATACAATCAAACTTACACCTAAATGAACATTTAAAAATTTTAATAACAGTTCTATTTGTGTGCGCACAACTTTTTTTTTCTAAGGTAAGGATGACCTTGGCATGGAATTGCCCCTTGAATGTGTGTTAGCGTTAATGGCTGGTTCAGAGAGTCGCAGTGGGTGATTGGGGATCTAGAGCTGAATGATGGAATTCAATTGCAGGAAGAAGATCCAGTAGCCAGAGTGAGGGATTTCAATTTAATGTTGGCTGCCATAGACAGCCAATGGAGAGTAATTAAGAGAGGAGTTACATGTGTCCTCTCTGGCTGATTAACCAGCAGCATTCAGAATCAACTGTAATGGTCTCACTTCACAAGCAGGTAGGTCAGCTAACAACGCAATAGATCTTGCAATAGATCAGTTTGGAAAGAACCATGGCCTGTACAAGAAGTTGTGTGGCATATTGTGTTAGATAAGGTCTGATCATCTTCCTAATGTTCTAACGGATAAATCAACCAACCAAGGATTTTGCGATTGATGCTATGCTCAGAGAAATTTAGTTGGTCATCAATTGTGACGCCCAAGTTACATGCTGATTTAGTTGGGGTTAGTGATGCTGAGCCCAAGCCTGTTTTTATAAGATGTCCTTATTTCCTCTGTTTGATGTGTGGGTTTGATTGTGTGTGTGCGCCAGCGAAAGCTGAAAAGAAAGACAGGGTAGTTGGGACATTAGTCAGGAAGTTTGGAAACTCGCAGGAAATTGAGTCACATCTATTTTGACTTCAGAACGCGGCATCAAAACGCATCATGTACTGGTAAATGGCAATGGTGATGACACTATCATATGAAGCAGCCTGAAAAAAACAACAACAGGTCTTTAAGTATGTGAATGTAAATTTCACCTCCACAGCGCTTTCTGCTTGTGGGACCCTGAAATTGAGACGTTAAACATCAGAGTAGCTTCAGCATTGTGGTGTTAGTTCTGTTTTCTTCTGTGCTATCAGAGATGAGGCT
>NW_027468774.1:4685144-4700144 GCF_046254945.1 Alosa pseudoharengus
TGTTCTGTGTTGCTCTTTGCAAGTATGGATCTAATGCACATTTAGACAAAGTACTGTTTGGTGAAGAAAACAGTACAAAAAGTGTTTACTGTAGGTCTATTTCGAGGAAAAATTATAAGTTGTAGTTCAATAAAATTTGTCTTGCCTAGGTGTTTACTGTAGGTCTTACATGTCAATGACAGTTACATGTTGGGAGGAATGAATACATTATTTTTTATTCAGTACATTTTGTCTTTTCACAGTTTTTTTCTGATACCAGAAAACCGAGAAAGAAATGCAGCAGACATAGCAACAATGCTCATTTTGAGAACTAGATTTTGCATTTTGTTGTCCAGTGTGTAATGATTGATTGAAATCTGATTTGATGACAGGATGTGTTGTTTGAAGGCAAGATTTGCTTTTGCTGCATGTTTTAAGTGTTATAAGAGAGTAACAGCCTTTTGCAAGCCAAATGTGTCATTTTGGCTAGAGTGCTTTTGTTCAGACACGGGTGTTAACTGTTTTGAGCAGGGGCGTCGCCAGCCGATTTTACCGGGGCTTCAGCCCGGGGTAAATTAAGCTCAGCCCGGGTAGCCAAAATTGTTATTTAACTTTTTTATTTCGTTGTGCGTTCTATCCCTCGTAGCCTGTTAGAACAAGGCATCCCGAACACTAAACTCTGACAAGGAGAAACAGAACGGGCTGGGCTGGGCTGGGCGGGGCGGGGTTGGGCTGGGGTGGGTGGAGAGCGGCAGAGGGTCGCTTGGCGTTCTTGTCTGAGATCAGTGGATCTGTGCTCTCAACTGCTGTCAACTCACTGGGTGGTTCAGCATCATAGGTTGCAGTACGTTGAGACAGCAGACGTGACAAGGCCAGCAAAAAAACAATTGAAACTGTTTGGCTTTTTCAATTCATGGAATTCATGTTTGCAAACTGAAATATAAGCTTAGTCCTGTCCGACCGACTCCATAAAGGCCAGCTATTAGTGTTGTTTACCTATCCTATCGCTAGCTGGCTAGCAAGCTATCATTAGTAAACACTAACTGTACGTACACACCGCCGCCGACTTGAGCTTCCAAAGAAGCTCTGGTCACCCTGTCAAGGACACTTGTCAAAAAAGTACAGGGAAGCTTTGGACGCTTTGGCCGCTCTGACGTGACAGCATTTTACGTTCCATCATGTTAGTGTAAAGTATCTTAATTGTTTGCTGGTCGTTGGTCGCGGAACCGCGTCATCTCATTACCATAAAGTTGACTGACTTTCAACTTTCTGCTCGACGCTCAAGTCGCTCAAGACGCCCAAAACGCGACGCCGATGGTTTTGCCGCTTCTGGCAGCTGACGACTCGTGTCCATTATCGTGTCAAAGCCCACCGCGCCGCACATAGCCCACCGCGCCGCACATGGCCAACCGCGCCGCACATAGCCCACCGCGCCGCACATAGCCCACCGCGCCGCACATAACCCACCGCGCCGCACATAGCCCACCGCGCCGCACATAGCCCACCGCGCCGCACATAGCCCATTCATTTCCAATGGAGAGCGGCAAGGCGTGGTTTATGCTTCCGCAATGCACCTTGGGAAGGCGGCGCGGCCATTCGAACAGAGGCGGCGCGTCAAGAAGTTGGGCTCGGCTGAACTTTATGCAAATGAGAGCGGTTAACGCGAGGCGGTTAGCCAATGAAAGTACATCTTCGGTAAACAAGTTCTGTCCTTTGCTCTAGTCTTCCGGTCCGGAACAATAGCCTGCCAGAAATATTTGATCCACCTGATAATCGTGTTGGTTTTATGAAAATATATTAAGCTATATAGTGGCGAAGCCGTTAAGTTTAGAACAAGTTCGCCACTTCACCCTATCAAAAAGACCTTGTTGGCGACTTGAACCAAGACAGAATGTGCTTTGGAGGAACATGTCAGTGGTATTTGTGAGTGTTTCAATAGAATATGTTAACAGTAGTAGGCTACCTCCACTTTAGTAGCCTACGTTAGCTGGCATTGTGTAATTACATCAAATAAAACGTTACACCATACACTTGAGCCTATACACGCCCACAAGCGGCGACGGGAGAGAGGCGTCTGCAAGCGTCTACGCGCCGCAATAGAGGACACGTGCCGTAAGAGAAGCAGGCTTCCATTGTAAATGAATGACTTCCTGACTCTTTGGAAGCTCAAGTCGGCGGCGGTGTGTACGTACAGTAAACAGGAGTCAAAATTAACTTTTTGAAATGTGAATATCTACCAGTCACTGACAAATGAAGTGGCGAAATTCACCCGCCAGTCAATAGGTAATCCGTATTTTCTGTCTGAAGTCTACTAGCCAACTTAAATATTTACCCGCAAAGTCTTTTTTTTTTTTTTTTGAGCCTTGCTAGTAGGCTAAGCAAGCATTAGGCAACTGCAAGGCATTTCAGTTCTCGTTTTGAGAGAAAGAGAGATTTATTACACTCAGCACTAAATAACTAAATTTAGCCAGAAGGGCTAAATGCTTCCCCCCGTTGTTGAACATTTAGTACTGATGTTCTGAGGAGCAGACAAGGATGTTACACTCTCTAACATAGCAAGAAATTGCAGTTTTGGTACACACCACCGCCGACTTGAGCTACCAAAGAAGCTCTGGTCGCCCTGTCAAGGACACGTCAAAAAAGTACAGGGAAGCTGTTGCAGTTTTGATACACAGTAGGCCTGCAATGTAGGACTTTTTCGTAAGGGAGATGGTTATTGGGCAGCCGTGGCCTACTGGTTAGCACTCTGGACTTGTAACCGGAGTGTTGCCGGTTCGAAACCTCGACCAGTAGGCACGGCTGAAGTGTCCTTGAGCAAGGCACCTAACCCCTCACTGCTCCCCGAGCGCCGCTGTGGTTGCAGGCAGCTCACTGCGCCGGGATTAGTGTGTGCTTCACCTCACTGTGTGCTGTGTTTCACTAATTCACGGATTGGGTTAAATGCAGAGACCAAATTTCCCTCACGGGATCAAAAGAGTATATATACTTATACTTATACTTTTAACAGTGACCAACTATAAACCATTAAATATCTAGAGGGGGAGACAGCTTTTATTCACCCTGAAATGAGCCATTTAACCATCATAGTGATTACAAAGCTGATGACATAAACATAAAACAGCATTAAAAAACCCAAGTTTCATGGGAATGAACATGTTCCATGGGAATGGGTTTAAATGTCCACTGAAATGTATGCAAATGCCCTATGCATAAGCAAAGCATTTGTAATTAGAGCTGAAAATTGCAATCTCAAAAGTTCTTTGTATCCTGCAATGTAGTATATTTTTGTTGGTTTGCCACACACTGATCTGATTCCATGATTTTGTAGAGGTTAGCAGCAAAGATGGGCTACGAACAGAGGAGGAGGAGTCAGCAGCAGGAGCAGATAGGCCTATTATGACAGCAAAACAGCAAGTTATGACAGCAAAACAGCAAGTTATTAGAAGGACAAGAACAGTCGAACTGAAAAAAACAGCAAGTGATGCCAAAGACTAGTGCAGGGAGATAGTGTGAGAAAGACAGAGAAACACCAGTATGATGAACCATAAGCAACTGATAAGACCACAGAGAGTGATGAAGAAGAGAACAGCTATGATAAGGACAACAGAAAACAATAGCAAGAGGTGATTATGATCCGTTCTCTCTCTCTCTCTCTCTCTCTCTCTCTCTCTCTCTCTCTCTCTCTCTCTGTGTGTGTGTGTGTGCAATCCCATTTTAACATCAAACATGTTACTGTCTTTTTGGTAGATCTCTGGCGTAGATCAAACAACAAAAGAGCAGTCAGGTGATGGAGAGAGAAGGGAGCTCAACAGAAGGAGGTGCTGAACATTTGCTTAATGATACATTACATGCAACCTCACACTTAAACGTGTATGTACCTAGTAATTCAATAATAAATAATTTGGGCAGTCTAATGTAGTCTGTTGTCTACTATAATAACACCTTTTATGTACTGTATATATATAAAAAAATCCTCAGCTAATCTTTACATTTACATCCGGTCCAGCCGGGCTAAGCCCAGGTTGTCCTTAAAGTCTAGAAACGCCCCTGGTTTTGAGAATGTGATGTCAAGAGTTGACACAAGTATCAAAACGATCGAGAAAAACTGTTAAGTTCCGTTACTTTTTTCTTTTTTTTCAAATTGATTGGTGAGTCACCATGTGTCAGCATCAGCAGACTAATCTTCACTGTAACATGTGTGTGTCTGTGTGTGTATGTGTGTGTGTGCATGTGTGTGCGTGTGTGGTTATCCTAATGGTTGTGTGTGTGTGTGTGTGTGTGTGCATGTGTGTGTGTGCGTGTGTGTGTGTGTGTGTGTATGTGCGTGGTTATCCTAATGATTGTGTGTGTGTGTGTGTGTGTGTGTGTGTGTGTGTGTGTGTGTGTGTGTGTGTGGTTATCCTAATGTGTGTGTGTGTGTGGTTATCCTAATGTGTGTGTGTGTGTGTGTGTGGTTATACTAATGTGTGTGTGTGTGTGTGTGTGTGGTTATCCTAATGATTGTGTGTGTGTGATTATCCTAATGTTTGTGTGTGTGTGTGTGTGTGTTCTGCAGCCTGGCGATCGGCTCCATCCATGGCCATGCGTCGTGTCGCGGTGAGCTGAGTGTGGTCTGGGTGGACGCTCACGCTGATATCAACACTCCCCTGACCAGCACCACTGGCAACATCCACGGCCAGCCCATGTCCTACCTCATCCACGAACTGCACTCAAAGGTGTGTGTGTGTGTGTGTGCACTGCCTCAATTGCAAATAGCTCTTGATATAAGCTTCTCCTGTTGTTCACTTTGTGTGTGTGTGTGTGTGTGTGTGTGTGTGTGTGTGCGTGCACTGCCTCAATTGTAAATAGCTCTTGATATAAGCTTCTCCTGTTGATCACTTTGTGTGTGTGTGTGTGTGTGTGTGTGTATATAAAGATGTTTTACTTTCTCCAAACTGCCCACTCTTTGACCTGGAGAGGTCGTTTTCATCAACTGTCCTGCTCTAACCCTCCTCCTTAGCTGGTCTGTCCATTTCAGGACTGGGGCATGTGCTGTCCATTTCAGGCAGTTTTAATAACCTCTCTTCCGTAGGCCAGAGATTTAACAGCTCTGCTGGCGTAGTGCTTTCTGACTAACACCACTGACATTCAGCTGCTCTTGTTATATTTCTTCCTATTTTGTCTGGACTGTGTCCATTTGCAGTTACTAGTGTCCTTGTTACTGTGTTGGTGATTTTCCACACTTTACCCGGATTTCCAATTAAGACACGAGATGTCGTATGCTTTCCTTCGCTATTTAAGGAAAACAAATACTTCTTTGCTGTCGCCTAGCTGCTCAGGTCATTGTGTTCTCTTGCCTGAGCTTGTCGTCAGTGACCATCCAGGTGGCGTGCCACTGGTCCGCTGCGTCCACTTCCTGGTCCGCTGCGTCCACTTCCTGGTCCGCTGTGTCCACTTCCTGGTCGTTTACTGGTCTGTCCGTTTGCTCTCCGCCGCCAGATCCCAGCCCTTCCGAGCTTCTCCTGGCTCAAGCCGTGCGTCCGCGCCAAAGACCTCGTCTACATCGGCCTGAGAGACGTGGACCCTGGAGAGCAGTGAGTACACACAGGCTTCATGGACAAACTATGTGTGTGTGTGTGTATTGTGCATTATATTGATGTAGGTTTCACTACACAGGCTTCACTGACATTTATGATGTATGAAGGTTACATTTGTACTTGGATATTCTGCCCACAGACTATATTCAGATACTCAAATGATCAACTATCTGTTGATTTGGGTTGGATTTGGTTAAGGGGATGCTCAGTCATTTTACATGCTGAACTTGAATCTTAATAGATGATCTGTTAAGTGTCTGTGTGCGGACTATCCAGGTGAACTGTTACCCATATTAAGCATGACCATTCATAAATAGATTATTACTATCAAATGCTTTTAAATGCGCTCTAAGCGATGCTAGGTAAGTAGGCATTTAACTTGGTTTTGCTCAGTCAAATTTCTATCATTTGAAAAGGAGAGGGGATTTAAATGAAATCTATTTTCAATACAATGATCACAGAGTAAGTGGCATGGGCTGTCATAAGGACACAAATGTCAAACTTTCCCATGAGCACCCAGTGTATAGTGGTTTGGCCAAAACATTTGGATAATATGTTGACTTGCTATGCTTTACTGAGGCAATTAAGGGAAATACAGACAGCCTGAAACCAGACTGCCTGAAGCTGGGGAGGGGAAACACTACTGGTTTCCAAAACATTACGACTTGCTGATGGTGCACGCTCACAAATTTGACATCTTATATTGACACTTTTTACTGTGTGGTTGCAACAAAGAGAGTCGCTTTAACTGTGTTCCATCCACATCGTCATCTTGGCTTGGGAGTGAACTGAAATAAAAGTTAAATCCAGTGGCTACTGCTTGATTGTGGTCTGAGTGGTCAGGCAGTTAAATTCGGCAACATTTCCCTCAGGAGCCTGTTTCAGGGACAGCCGTGGAACTTTCAGGGAAATAGATCAATTCCTCAGGGCTGGGACTGAGTTGTTGCCTGACCCTGTGACGGGGCAGTGCGGTCGGGCAAGGTTAGATGGAGGCTATAGGCATAGATATTAGAAAGCTAGATACTGCATTGGGCTCCAGCACGTACGTAATGGCATAGATATTAGGAAGCTAGATACTGCATTGGGCTCCAGCACGTACGTAATGGCATAGATATTAGAAAGCTAGATACTGCATTGGGCTCCAGCACGTACGTAATGGCATAGATATTAGAAAGCTAGATACTGCATTGGGCTCCAGCACGTACGTAATGGCATAGATATTAGAAAGCTAGATACTGCATTGGGCTCCAGCACGTACGTAATGCCATAGATATTAGAAAGCTAGATACTGCATTGGGCTCCAGCACGTACGTAATGGCATAGATATTAGAAAGCTAGATACCACATTTGGCTCCAAAACGTACGTAAATAGCGGCGCCATCTTGGTGGGGGCAGCAATCACTGGAGGCCAATGGAGGAGCATGTGACTCTGACTGGACATCAGACAGGTGTCTGTGATTGCCGGCAAGTGTTGCCCATAGACAATAAACGTGTTTGCCCCCACCAATATGGTGACTGTGTTTACGATGCCACCTAATAGAACTCGACGGCCAATGCGGTTTTTAGCTTTCTAATATCTATGGCTATAGGACTTTCATGAATTTCATTTCCTGTTTCAGTTACATCCTGAAGGACCTCAACATCAAGATGTTCTCCATGACCGAACTGGATCGGTTGGGAATTGCCAAGGTCATGGAGCAGACGTGCGATCACCTCTTCTCTAAGTAAGACTGTCTTAATCATGCTAATCCTTTTACTTGTAAAAATGAGCTCATACTCAGGGCCCATAATCACAAAGCATTTTATCTTATCTCTAAGAGTACTCCTAAATCCTAAAAATGTAACTATTAGTTTTCTCCTAAAACCTATTTACAAAGCTGCTGAGATCCACTTTTAGTAAGGAAAAATGACAATTCCTAAGATAAGATAAAAGCTCCGTTGCTATACGGCATTTCAGAATGTTTGTAAACAATAGGCTCCAAGATCCTTCCGGGTGGCAGAACGCAAGCGGCTTCCACTGACCTTACATAGTTAAAACATTGTTGTTGATCAAAGTTGAAACAATAACGAAAACGTGTTGTGTTTGGGGTTGTGCCGCCAGATATACAGCAAAAAGTGTAGGGTTTTTATCGATGTCCTTCAGAAAGAAAAAAAAATATCCAGCGGAACCTGTGGGTGAAGTTTAAAGCTAGTGGACGTCGTCAAAAGTAATGCTGCAGAGGAGATGGCAAGACTGCCTGGTGGCGGATAGCCACTTCTTACATCTGTATCCGATCCGAGCAACAAAAACCCGATCATAGACTTTTTATTTAGATAGCAGGGAAATACACCATCTAACAGATTGTAAGTCAAACAGCAACAGTCACTAAAATAACCACTCAATGGCAGGCTGAGGTTCATTTACACATTAGGCTATAGTAGGCTAGCCTAGGCTACTAGATAGATAGATAGATACTTTATTGATCCCTAGGGGAAATTCAGGGTCTCAGCAGCATACAACTATAACTATGCATTTAATTTAACGTTATTGCTATCTCCTTAGGGCCGTTTGCACAAAGCACCTTAAGTTTTGTCCCTTTAGTATCAACCACGGAGATTGTTTGCTAATTTGTGCTTGCTTTTCTGAGGATGCAGATGTTGGTCAATACGGGACTGTCCAAAAAATAGCAAGCTGTGTGCACATATTGTTGATAAAATCAGATAGTGAATGACGCATTACAAATCTGAGTAGCTAGGCCTATAACTAACTAATTAATTTTATGATGTTAGCTATAGTTATTAATGCACCTACTGTAGGCCTATCAATAGCTAATGTTAGCAATGAATAACTCAACTGGTAGGCTACGTTCAACGGACATAGTTGTAACTAGCTTGCTAAAGTTATGCCGTAGTCTGCAACCCAAGCTTATGATCTTATCTTACCTTAATAATTTTCGGTGACATTTATCCATTCATCAGTAAAGCCATATATAGACATGAATTGAACAATACTAGCTAGTTAGATATTATCCTGACTGTCATCAGGGCACCAAAATAAACATTTTTTTTTTTTTACGTTTTGCCTGGCGAACCGAACCTCGTGTGGTTATATAGGCTGCTAAGGTCGTTTGTGCAACGGAATTTCTTATAAGATAAGAAAATGAGAAAACCTTAAATACTTGAGGGAAAATGATAAGGAAACCGAAGTAGAATACTTAAATGTGTTTGTGCAGCCGATTTTATTTTAAGGGGGCCTTAAATCAGATTTTAAGGGAACCTGAACAAGGTGTTTTGTGCAACCGGCCAGTCTCTCATGTTATAACTATGTCTGAATATCCACCACGTCTGTTTTTGAATTAACTTAGCCTACCTGTTGAAATGTATTAGGCCTAGGCTACGGCCGACGGCGGGTTCCCCAAGCAATTTACCTCACGTAGCATTTTCATCATTCGCCTTTGATTTCGACTGACACTTCACTTCGTTCAAACTACGGGGTAGAGTGGACGCAGCATGGCTAGAGACACGTATGACTCATTGCATATTAATGAGACTTCCCATAACCGTATGAATATGAATGAGAAGTCCCGTAGCATCCCGCAAGACGAAAATCATTCATTCAAGCCATTTACTCTGTTTTCTTGATCGCTCTGCCCTGGTCAAATGACATGGAAGGGTTTGTTTACTAGTAGTGCCAATGGAGAATGCTTCAGCTTTTGCCACCCAGAAGAATGTATATTGGTATTGTGACGTCATGGTAAATTCTCGTATAGTTGACATCATTTCTCATGCACAAGCTTTTTTGCAGTGACCATGGTGATTGGCTGATGGAATACTAATGGAATACACTACAGATTGATGCAGTATCTTTGCAACGTTGTTTTAAATTAATCTGTGTGAAGACACATTTGCATAGGCAAGAAGCAATTTAATAGATTTACAATGAAACGCTACATTTAGTTCGAATCTTCACAGTGAATGGTTTTGGTTGTTGTTGGTGACGTTATTGCATCCCTTACAATGCACAATTACTCTGCCGTGACTGAGATCTCCAGTAAGTGCTTCTGCATGTGCATTTCAAAATATTGTGACGTGAAATGCTACATGCATCTGCTATGATTGTGAATAGGTCTTAGTGAGCTAGGAGTCCTAAAGGATAAGGAGTGTAATGACTGACACACCCATTATTTTTAGGAGTTTCTCCTAAATCCGCCAGTTAGGAGCTACTTTTAGCTTTAGGATTCTTTGTGAATAAGTCTCTTTAAAAGAAGAACCAGTTACCTGAATCGTTGATGATTTCATGTATTTCAACTGTACGTAATTAAATTGATCATTATGATTTAGCCAAACTTAATCTTTACTTTTGTCCCATGCTTAACATGGTGCAGATATTCCTGTAGTGTGTTCTCATTTTACCCAGTGAAATATGAATATATATGTAGACAACAATTGCCCGAAGACCAAAGACAACATTGACCTTTGACGTTACATTAGTTGACATTGGTTGTTTATCTTTGACCCCTGTGTGTGCATCTGTTATAGGGGGAAGAAGCCTATTCACCTGAGCTACGATATCGATGCACTGGACCCCTCCATCTCCCCCGCCACGGGCACACCTGTGAAGGGAGGACTGACCTACAGAGAGGGCATTTACATCACCGAGCTCATATGCCAGACAGGTAAGGGGTGACTACAGGTCATATGCCAGACAGGTAAGGGGTGACTACAGGTCATATGCCAGACAGGTAAGGGGCGTCTACAAGTCATATGTCAGACAGGTAAGGGGCGTCTACAGACAGGTAAGGGGCATCTACAGGTCATATGTCAGACAGGTAAGGGGCATCTACAGGTCATATGTTAGACAGGTAGGGGCGTCTACAGGTCATATGCCAGACAGGTGAGTGGCGTCTACAGGTCATACGTTAGGCAGGTGAGGTGTTTACAGGTCATACGTTAGGCAGGTGAGGTGTCTACAGGTCATACATTAGGCAGGTGAGGTGTCTACAAGTAATTCAGGCTAGCCTAGATTAATGTCCATCATGAAAAGCTAGGAAGAAGTTAATTGCGATTAATCAAACTTGAATTTTTAACCTGTTTTTTTTGCTGCTGCCCAAAACCCCTTGTGGAAGTTACTGGTCCTTGCAGCCTCTCTGTTCTGGCTGACTGGCTAACAAATGTCACCCCGATAGGCTACTTCTGGGTTTTCCATGTAGATGTTTCCATCCACAACCCTTACCTGATGAAGGTCTAAGACCGAAACATTGTGTAATTTCAAATAAAAAATAATTGCTTGCGGAATGGTCAGTGTGTGGGACTCTTAAGTTTCTATCCACAATCAGGAACATGGTCAACAATGGGTCTTGTTTTCACATGTTACATGACATATGTCACTTACATCTTTCTCAAAAACGTTTCACGTGGGACCACCAGTGGCCTATAATCACAACAGAAGGGGCAGCTGTGGCCCACTGGTTAGCACTCCGTACCTGTAACCGGAGGTGTGAATCTCTCATGTAAAAGACGATACAATTCACATCTAGATACATGGGCACGATTCGATACAAGAAAAGATACATGTTCATAAAAAACGATTCAGTACGATTCGATTCGATGCAATTCGATACAGTTCAAGAATGGAAAGCATTCTGAAAGATTTTTTATTATTTGCTCAAGGTGCACATTCATTTTATATTATCAATTATCATGGTTGTCAATTAGGCAAAAAAAAAAATGTGTGAATATGATGATCATATACTGTATTGAAATAATAATAGTCTACATTTCAGTCAGACACTGCAGCCAAATACAACCTAAAAATACATTTTTTAAGACTTATGTGTATCGGATTGTTTTCAAGGAGCTGTAACCTATTGTTGAGGTAAGACAGTACCGAAATAAAATAAAACAGTGCTTAGGACACTCTTGGCCTTTTCCTATAGCCTACAAGAATAAAGGCCTACATATCAATGAATTCTCTGGGCCTATTTTGTTCCAAAGGTAGACCTAATATGCAGAAACCACAAGTCTGAGTGAATATGAACAAAATAATAATAATTTGTGCATCGTTTTAGCAGCAAGGGACAAATTATTCTATAAAATTAAAGAAATCCCTTCATCAAATGTAAAGTAGGCTACTCTAACAGACTGTCGTTGCTGTTTAGGAATGCTATAGTAGGCCTAAGTGTTTAATTTCACGCTGGATTTTGAAAAACAAAAGAGTAAAAACTGTCAAACTGAGTGCGAGTTGTCACGTGCTTAAGTTGCAGTAGATGTATGGGTAATGAGGTCCTTTGACAACTTTGGGCAATGAATGTAGCCCAAAACGAACTGCATTATCCACAAATCCGTGCCACGTGTAGTTTTTAAAAACCGGAAGTGGGATGAACGCGCTGCTTGCAACGTAAATGAGTGTCTAAGCAAGCAGGCAAAAAGGTTGTGAATCGATTCGTAACAAGTAAATCGATATAACGACCGGTTCATTTCAGTTTTATTCCGATACGGTGCTTCACATATCGATGTAGCCGTATCTTACACGTTAAAAACGGATACCGATACGTATCGGTTAATCTTTACACCCCTAATACTTATGTACTTAGAAGCCGAAGAAATATTTGATATTAGTCAATAGACATTTGAACAACAAATATTGCCACCAAAGTGAAGAACCCAGTCTCAGAAAAGAGTGTGGAACCCTGAAGTGTGTGTGCGCGACCACTCACATTATACATTGTACAGCACAAGATGAATGTTTTCTTTAAGCAATGCTAAAACACCCAGCCCAACATTGTGATATGTTAAAATGGTACAGATGTATTAATTGCTTACGGACTCGTGTGTGTGTGTTTTTGTTAGTGTTTATTGCCGTAATAATAAGCTTGACTGGTAACGTAATAGCTTCTGCCTCAGGCATATCTTGGCTATACGCTGAATCTTGGATCCTGATTTTTATGCGCTGTTGCGCAGCATTAAATGCAGCAATTAGACATTTTCTCAGCACTTCCAGAGTCCCTAACTAAATGTCTTTTTAACATACAAACCTGTTTCTGTATGTGTGTGTGTCTGTGTGTATTATGACGTGTGTGTGTGTGTGTGTGCCCCTCAGGCCTGTTGTCCGCGGTGGATATGGTGGAAGTAAACCCCAAGCGCGGTCGCTCAGAAGCCGAGATCAACTCCACGGTCAGCTCGGCGGTGGACCTCATTCTGGGCTGCTTCGGACGTCGCCGAGAGGGCTCGCACCCCTCAGATTACATCATGCCCATGCCATGACACAGATACCCCACCTCACATCCTGTTTTTTAAACTCTGTGCTGAATGCTGAACTTTCTAGAGGGAAGTTTTATTTCATGTCATTTTCTAGGATGATGCTGTTTCCCTCCTGCTGTATGAGTAAATGAAAAGTGAGAGTGTGATTTCAAATGTACGACTCAAGCCTTCACTACGGGACGACCAATCCTGAGTTGAGCACACTCTCACACACACACACACACACACACACACACACACACACACACACAGACAGACAGACAGACAGACAGACAGACAGACAGCCAGACACACACACACACATCCTGTGAGAGGTAGAGGGATGACCAGTGTTGAGGCGGACTCACTTGTCACACTATGTCACTTCCCCTGTACGAGTTCCCCCAACGAGCTGCAGCAGTAGCCCTGATCACAAGAGACGCACTCTGCACCCACACAAACTGAGCATAGACTTTTTATTTCAGTAGAAAACATCTGTCCATTCATACACCCAAAAAATAGATATATAATCCACAGTCTGCGCTCCTCACAGATGAGCAGTCATCTTTAAAACACTTTTTTAAAAAACAAACAAACAAACAAAAACAAACCTAAAAACTAAAATAATACAGTGGCCTCGCGCCCCAGAGGTCACACACCCACACCACACACAGCAGGATGCAGGGGTAACAGAGCGTTAGAGGTCATGAGCGTGGGGTAAGAGGGTTGTTCGGGGCAACAGAAGGAGAAGGGTGGGGTATGGGGGGGTAAGAGAGGGGAGCAGGAGTGTGCTGCGGGGTAATTAATGGCTCGTGGGGCAGGTGAGACAGGCATCAGGCCTGAAGCAATAGAATCGGGTAGAAGAGTATTTGGGTGAATAACAATAGTAATCATAATGGGGCAGCAGCTACAACAGATAGATATGAGACACTGTCAGGCGTCGGAGGGTCCTGCTGTATATCCTTTGCATGGGTACTTAGTGCACAGTGTGTGTGGGTGTGTGTGTGTGTGTGTGTGTGGGGGGGGGGGCTGGGGGGTCAAACAAAGTTGAAAATCAATGGTACTGCACTTTGAGCAGTCTGGTTTGGAAGCAGAGTGATGGGGGGGGGGGGGGGAGAGAGAGAAAGATCCATAATGTACTTTTGGCTTCAAAGGGCCGTGTTTACAAGTGTCCTGAAGTGAACGACCTCAGGGCTGGTATAGAGTGATCCTAGAGGGAGGAGGGGGAAGAGAGGGGGGGATGGACAGAGAGAGAGAGGAGGGAAATATCTGACCTGTCACTAGAGCGCAGAGGGACTGTCTGTCACACTGCCAAACACCCCCCCCTCAAGTCCAGTAGATAATCACCCACTTAAGCTCCTGCAGTAATCTCTCCCACACACACACACACACACAGACACACACACACACACCGAAGACTAGTGTACCTGGAGGCCTTCAGCTAATCTGTTCAGTGTCAGCTGAGTCAGACACAGGTTCAGCACACTGGTCATCCGATGTGAGTGGGCGGGGATGACCTGAAGACTGGCATCTAGTTTAACATTTCTACACCAATACAAACAGTGCAAAGGCGGAGCTCCAACTAGGGGCCGTAGACCCCGAAGTGGACAGGTGTGGCGGCACATTCGTTAATTTAGGGGAGGGAGTTAGGAAAGGAAAAGGCTGTGGCATTTTTCACCACCATTCACCACAACTCAAGTAGAAGAAGGGTGGAGTAGAGAGAGAGAGGGAGAGAGAGAGAGTTCTGTAAAGAAGAGTATTAACTCCTGTAGAGTTAAGAGTGGAGTGTTGATTTCCACAGAATTCATAATAGGAGGAAGTTAACTTTCACTGAGTTATAGAGTAGAGTGTTAATTTCAATAGAGTTAAAAGTGTGGAGTGTTAATTTCCATAGAGTTAAAAGTGTGGAGTGTTAATTTCCATAGAGTTAAAAGTGTGGAGTGTTAATTTCCAAAGAGTTAAAAGCATGGAGTGTTAACTCCAGTAGAGTTAAAAAGAAGGGAGTGTTGTGTGGAGTTTGGTAAGACATGAATGTAGAAAATTAAAATTGAGGAGGTTGGTACAGAGACAGAGGCACTGAAACGACACACACACACACACACACGTGAACACACACACACACACGTGAACACACAAAAACAGACTCACACGTGTGCACATTCTCTCTCACACACACACACACTCCTGTCCAGGATAAAAATAAATGTGACAAATCACATGGTGGGGG
>NW_027468774.1:4705144-4717644 GCF_046254945.1 Alosa pseudoharengus
AATATCCTTGGCTGTCAAATTGTGAGAGAAGAAATTGTCTGATTAACACATCACATTATACCTGTTATTGAGTGTTGTTGATGCACAATAGGCAAATTGTGTTCCCACTCCCTGGAACACAATCTGATAGCAGCTTTGGAGTTTTGGAGGTGGGCTAGGCTGCAAGCAGCAGGTGGATACTTAGCCAGCATGCGTATCTCTTTCGGTAAGGTAAAACCAACGACTGAAATGGAGTGTTGCAAGGAGTGTATGATACATATAAGATATAAGTATAAGTATAAGTATGTAAGTATATATTCTCTTTTGATCCCGTGAGGGAAATTTAGTCTCTGCATTTATCCCAATCCGTGAATTAGTGAAACACACACAGCACACAGTGTACACACAGTGAGGTGAAGCACACACTAATCCCGGCGCAGTGAGCTGCCTGCATCAACAGCGGCGCTTTGGGGAGCAGTGAGGGGTTAGGTGCCTTGCTCAAGGGCACTTCAGCCGTGCCTACTGGTCGGGGAACAGGCAACCCTCCGGTTACAGGTCTGAAGTGCTAACCAGTAGGCCACGGCTGCCCAACAATATGCAGATATGCAAACACTGATCCCCCCCACCCCTCCAAATGTTGGCAGGTATGTCCTAAGCACAGCCATTAGTGGGTCAGCAAAAAGCTGCCTCACACCACAACGCTGCTAGTTAATGCACAAGAACTTTGCTCATAGACTTTGCACTTTGCCCAGCATTTGAACTAGGGACTCTGTGGTCTTTGCTCATAGACTTTGCACTTTGCCCAGCATTTGAATTGGGGCTCTGTGGTCTTTGCTCATAGACTTTGCACTTTGCCCAGCATTTGAACTAGGGACTCCGTGGTCTTTGCTCATAGACTTTGCCCAGCATTTGAATTGGGGCTCTGTGGTCTTTGCTCATAGACTTTGCACTTTGCCCAGCATTTGAATTGGGGCTCTGTGGTCTTTGCTTATAGACTTTGCACTTTGCCCAGCATTTGAATTGGGGCTCTGTGGTCTTTGCTCATAGACTTTGCACTTTGCCCAGCATTTGAATTGGGGCTCTGTGGTCTTTGCTCATAGACTTTGCACTTTGCCCAGCATTTGAATTGGGGCTCTGTGGTCTTTGCTCATAGACTTTGCACTTTGCCCAGCATTTGAATTGGGACTCTGTGGTCTTTGCTCATAGACTTTGCACTTTGCCCAGCATTTGAACTAGGGACTCTAGTCTTTGCTCATAGACTTTGCACTTTGCCCAGCATTTGAATTGGGACTCTGTGGTCTTTGCTCATAGACTTTGCACTTTGCCCAGCATTTGAACTAGGGCTCTGTGGTCTTTGCTCATAGACTTTGCACTTTGCCCAGCATTTGAATTGGGGCTCTGTGAATTGGGACTCTGTGGTCTTTGCTCATAGACTTTGCACTTTGCCCAGCATTTGAACTAGGGACTCTAGTCTTTGCTCATAGACTTTGCACTTTGCCCAGCATTTGAATTGGGACTCTGTGGTCTTTGCTCATAGACTTTGCACTTTGCCCAGCATTTGAACTAGGGACTCTAGTCTTTGCTCATAGACTTTGCACTTTGCCCAGCATTTGAATTGGGGCTCTGTGAATTGGGACTCTGTGGTCTTTGCTCATAGACTTTGCACTTTGCCCAGCATTTGAACTAGGGACTCTAGTCTTTGCTCATAGACTTTGCACTTTGCCCAGCATTTGAATTGGGACTCTGTGGTCTTTGCTCATAGACTTTGCACTTTGCCCAGCATTTGAACTAGGGACTCTAGTCTTTGCTCATAGACTTTGCACTTTGCCCAGCATTTGAACTAGGGACTCTAGTCTTTGCTCATAGACTTTGCACTTTGCCCAGCATTTGAATTAGGGACTCTGTGGTTGCTCTGGCACTTGGGCCCTCTCTGTTAAAACTGGTCATGGTGCCCTCATCCCCTCATCATAGGCCTGTGGTGGAGGAGAGAGACGAGACGAGACGAGAGCCCTTGAGCTCGTCCGGTCCTGTCCAGCGGGAGCTCTTACCTTTTGGACACTCGGTAATGAGCCGTGGTGAGCTCGCCTGTCTCGGGGTTGTGCACGGTGGCCCTCCTTAACTAACACCCCCAACGCAGCAAGCAGAGAGAGAGAGAGAGAGAAAGAGAGAGAGAGAGAGAGGGGGGGGTAGGGAGAGAGAGAGGGAGAGAAAAAGAGGGGGATAGGAGAGAGAGACAGAGGGAGAGAGAAATAGGGGAGAGAGAGAGAGAGAAAGAGAGGGAGAGAGGGAGAAAGAAAGAGAGAGAGGTAGAGAGAAAGAGAGGAGAAATAGAAGGGGGAGAGGGGTGAAAAGGATGAAAGGGAGGCAGAGAAAGAGAAACAAGAGAGACAACAAGAAAGAAAGAACAAGTGAATTATTCCATGCTGGTGAAAAGTGAAGATGTGATTGGTGCAACAGGTGATCACCCCAGGACAGGTGCTATGGCCAGGGCTATGCGTCCCTTTTAGATCGGACTGATTTTCATGGACTTGTTCAAAGCCCAAGAACAGGAATTCAATATTCCTATTCAAATGATTCTATTCCTTGTGGCCTTCAGAAGCTAATTGTAAGAGATTAACCTTTATCGGCCAAATCCTCAGATCCCCACTGACCTCATCTGCCTGGAGATGAGGCCTCCCGACCCTGCCCGCTCAAGCCTGTTGACCACACACATGCACACCATGTTAATATAAAAAGCACATTTTTATATTAAAGGTCTGGAGGCAGACCCAGTTGGTTTCAGCCTCCCCTGTGTTAGAGAGAGACTGGCAGCAGCATCTGGACAGTGGAGGTGGGGCTTTGGGCATGCATGTGTGTGTGTGTGTGTGTGTGAGAGAGAGAGAGTGTATGTGTGTGTGTGTGTGTGTGTGTGTGTGTGTGTGTGTGTGTGTGTGTGTGTCCGATCCTGCCGAGGCTGCTGCCAGTGAGGTCATGCATCAGGAGGAGGTGGGCGGGGCTTGTGCTGGTGCTGGGCGGGGCTCCAGTCCTGTGGGCGGGCCTTACCTTTTGCTGACGCGGTAGGGGGCGGTCTCCAGCACACCTGTGATGGGGTTGGAGATGGTGGCTCTCGCCAGCTGTGGAGCCCGCCCCGCCCAGAGGAGTCGGTTACAACACAACACCGCTCTGTGTGGCCCTCAAGGGCACCCTTACCACAACACAACACCGCTCTGTGTGGCCCTCAAGGGCACCCTTACCACAACACAACACCGCTCTGTGTGGCCCTCAAGGGCACCCTTACAGCCACACAATTACACAGAGTAGAATGGACATTCCCGTTTCCAAAAACGCTGCGTTTGGATTCTCCGTCCTATCGACTTTTTCTATCCTCTTTCCCTTGACGTCTATGGGACACTTAACAACGTCAAGGGAAGGAAAGGTAAGAAGCTGAATTCATACAGGACAACCGCAATGGTAAGAAAATCTGACTCAGTTTACACTAAGCTACATAGTTATGGGAGGGCAGGTGTAACTGACGTGCCATGTTGACTGGTTGCTGCTACCTGGCATAAGTAACTGTGGGGCGTCACTATTAGCCTTCCTATTGTAAAGGATGTCTAAGTGCACCCTATGTTAAAAGAGGTCTAAGTGCACCCTATGTTAAAAGAGGTCTAAGTGCACCCTATGTTAAAAGAGATTTGAAAAGGAAGCACTGAAGCACCTTTCCTAAGCATGCGAATGTGAACGCACAAAAAGTCCAGAAGTGTCCCAATTTTTGTTCTCCGACCTGGAGGGGCCCAGTGTGCAGACCGACTATGCGACAGATAGAAATGATGATATAAGTAAAGAAATTGCATCCCACTTTCCGTGCCAAATGTTCCACTAACGACGGCAAAGTGAACAGGGTTATAACTTGTGCTGAGTGGCAGGATCAGGGTTTGGGAATCAGATCAAGGGCTTCATTGAGGGAATGTTTAAATATGTTAATCATGGAGAAAAAAACAGACTATATAGTTTTAAACAAATGTAACATTTGTAAATCTATAGTTAAGCAATGTACAGATACACAAGGAAATGACCATAAATCAATTTTGTGTAACAACATGACAAGACATTTGGTCAAACAAAAGTGTGAGATGGATGTTGTGACACTCTGTGATACTCCAATGGCCACTCATGACTTTTCAGTGATGTCATGTTAGCCTGACGAGCCAGACGCAGATGTTGATGTAGCGTCTGGGGACTCACCATTCGCAGTGCTCAGTCCAAGGGGCGGGATAATCGGTTGTCTTTTAAATTCCCTCTGCACGCAATAGGATAGCGCTACAACTCATGAGTCCCATGTGTTTTCCCACCAGCGGAGCTAGTTGGCTAGTTCAAACTTTTGCCAACTTAAAAAAAGCTTAACTTGTCACGCTGTTCACCAACAGCAACATCCATCTTCTTTGTTTTCAAGTAGTAGGGAATTCAAGCCGAACCGTTGCAACTCGGCCATCAATCATTATGATAGGCCCGCCTACCGACTCTATACACGATGTGATTGGCCTTATCGAAGTTTAATTTTTCCAGCTCGCAAGCCAACGGAGAGTTGCTAGACTACCCTGCTAGGGTGCGTCTAGATTTCTAGGCTAATGTCATGTGGCTCAGATTGAACACTTTCACTGAAAGACTGAAATGCTGCTAGCAAACCTTTCTAAAGTTGAAACGGGAGTGTTGAAACGGGAGTGTTGAAAGGGGAGTGTTCATAGCTTCAAGTGGGATTCCGATGTAAAGGTTCTGATGGAGATGCAAGACTCATTTGATGCCCCATGCATTCTGTTTGTAGAGGAACGTTGCTGATATTGCACATCATGTCCATTGTACTCTTTGTAATTCTACACTTCTTTCACTAGGAGGAGACACTACCTGCACCTCTGTGTGCATACCTCTACGTGTAATACGTGTGTAATACACACACACACACACACACACACACACACACACACACACACACACCTCACACACACACACTGGCGCCTTAATGCAGGGGCTTACCTGGGCCTCGACCAATGAGGGGCCTCCTAATAATAATAATGATAATCAATAATAATAAACGGCGTGTCCGTATTCGCGGTGTCATTAGCCTACTCTGGAGCTAGCCTACATAATTGAGCACATCGTACTGCTCTACAATTACATCCATGCAGAGGCCCCCTTTGTCTTCTCCAATTCTAAAGTGTAACAAATTTTAACAAAACGTAATAAATCCCAACGGGTGTAGAGGAGCTAGAGGAGAGGCTGAAACTGACTGACAAACGTATCATACAAACTCTGGAGATAACGTGGGTAGGATTGAGGCAACGATAAACGAATGACATGGATTCCTAGTAACTGTCCATGAAAACAGAAGGCATAGCAGGTAAATATCGTAGCAAATAGCCTGGAAATGAAACGGCTTTAAAAACATGTATTTCACTTGTCTCATTGGAGTGAACGCAGAACATGGGCTGTGGCGCAAAGACATGAATTAGTGATCTGCATCTCCGTTCACCAACAGCTAAGTTTGTGCTAACCCATTCGCACATATAATAGTCTATGTTATGTTTTCTCCATTGTTAACGTGAGATATGTCTCCATGTAGTGTAGTGATAATGCACAAGGTAGCCATGTTCACGTCACATGAGCCAGCTTGTTCTGTAGGCTAAAAGTATTTCTGTCCCTCCCAAACTGCGTTAAACTGGTGTGTTAAGTAGACAGAATTTCAAAAAAACTCCTGGGGAACCCCCCGACACGACAAACACATGCACTTTTGAAAAGCTTTTAAACGTCCATATGTGTACCCATCTTTTAACTTAGCCTACAGCCAGTGTTGTAAAAGTTCAACGCTTGTTTTCGTGCAGTATAGGCTAGCCTTTTTGATAAGCGATGTCATGGGTAGGCTGACGTGATTCGAGGGCTTTCTGTTCCTGTTTATGTAAAGGTTTTACATAGGCTGAATAATGATAGGCTACACTGCATGTTATTAACCAAAAGCGCTATGTATCGGGTCAGATCGCGGGCCGGGTATCATTTAATCATAATTAATATTTGCGGTTGGGGGGGGGGGGCTTAAAAAACATATAGCCCAGGGGCCTCGGGTGGTATTAAAGCGCCCCTGCACACACACACACACACACACACACACACACACACACACACGACAGAATGGAGCACAACAGGCTCTGGAGCCATGCTGTCGACTCCACACGTGTTGACACTCCACACACTGGAAAGCTTTCTACAGCCTGCAAGGTGTGCAAGGTGTAATTTTGAATTCAAGGATTTCTGAATTCAAACACACACACACACACACGCACACACACAAGGCTGGGAACTTGGAAGAAGTTTGCCCACAACACAAAACGCATTTAATTCTTGAGTCAACTTGGTGAGTCAACGACAAGTACAAGCTAGCACAACTGTCTTTGTTCTTAGAAGGAGAATCTCAGAACATGAACACAGATACACACACATTGATATACACAGACACACACACACACCCTGAGCTGTGGTGTGCATCTCTGTTCTTGTTTGGAAGAGATGGTGTAGATCTCTGATCTGGTTTGGACATGGTGGTGGGAATCTCTGATCTGGTTTGGAAGGGATAGTGTGCATCTCTGATCTGGTTTGGAAGGGATAGTGTGTGCATCTCTGATCTGGTTTGGACATGGTGATGGGCATCTCTGATCTGGTTTGGAAATGGTGGTGGGCATCTCTGATCTGGTTTGGACATGGTGGTGGGCATCTCTGATCTGGTTTGGTTCAGTTATTACCAAGAGCCAGTGTTGAGCTGACTAGACACACTGGACTGACCTGGGCTTGATCAGGTTCTGATACAGACTCAGCACACTTTGGTTCCAAAAATGATGTGCATGTGTGTGCGTGCGTGTGCACGTGTGTGTGTGTGTGTGTGTGATGATGCATCCACCACTAAAAAACTAAAGTTAGAGAGGACTAGTGAAACCGACAGCCAGACAGACAGACAGCCAGACAGACAGACAGCCAGACAGCCAGACAGACAGACCTACCCTCGGTTTGGCCAACTGTTTGACCTTAGCGATCTCGACGTCAGTAACAATGTCATGGAAACGGACAATGTGGGGGCGGTCCCACTCATCTTCCTGCTTCACTGGGCCAATCATGTAGCGCGGATGGCGGTTGTTGTCAAAGTAACGGCAGAACAAACGGCTCTGTCTACGAGGAGTCTGCAGGGGGAGCCAAAACACAATGATTTAGTCTCACACACTCTCACTCTCTCTCTCACACACACACAAACACTCTCTCTTTCTCTCTCTCTCTGTCACACACACACTCACATTCTAATAGACAGGCTTGTGCAGAATTCAGAATTGAATTGAGAATGACTCCTAAATTCCAATTCAATTCTTGAATTTGAATTGAATTTGAATTAAGGTCAAAAACAGGATGTAGAATTACAATTCGAATTTGAATTAAAGGAAGTAGAATTGAAATTCGAAGAAATTCATATAATTTAAGGGTAGTGTTTTACAATGAACCCTCACAGTATATGTCAGATATGATAGCATTAAACACACAACTTGTAACTTAAAACAGTAACAAATTATATTTCCACACTGTAAAACATAATAGTTTTACTTACTTAAAATGTTATAGTAAGTAGAATTCAGGTTTTGTCTTTTGTTGAGATTACTTGCGTAAAATGAGTGTTACTTCATTTTGAGGTAGAAAAGTAAACAGTCAAGTAAACTATACTTGAATTGCTGAAGTTTGTGCTACACTGTAAAATTAGTTTATAATCTTAGTTAACCTGTTAACAAAAGCATGCAAACTGATTTTCTATGCAATTCCCATTCCAGATTTGTCTGTAATGTCAAGTTGTGCAAACAAATGCTCACTTAGTGTAGTGCACTTACAGTACAGTACACAGAATTGCTATTTCAACTAACTTGGTCATTACAATTACAAGTAAAGTATACTGTATGTTTATTTAACACAAAAGGTGTATTGAAGTTGTGCTAACGAAGTTGTGCTAAACTAATGTCACAGTTCAGCTAACTGATATGACAAAAATGCATTTCCAGAATACCACAGACCCCGCCTACATATTGTTTAAGGGATCACATATTAAGTTACAATAACAAAGTGACAGTGACACTAAAGGCTATATATAGTGTTGTTGTGTAATTGATATGTGATTTATATTGATACATCACCCCATCAATGACTATCCAAAACAGACCAAACCTGTGAGTAGAACTAGTGCTGACAGTTATAGACAGACACAGATCTGTAGCTGGAAACCATACATACAGGTACCCGGTCTGCTAAGTTACTGAGGCTAAATGTGAGCTTGATTAGGATTTTTATGGGTGCTCTCCTTGCAAACTTATGTTGCTATTTGACATGGTGGTGTTAGTGGCTGTCCATTACATGCACTCTCCTCTCTGGTCAGGATATTAATATCAACCCCAATGCCTTCACAACATCATGGATACACTGAAATGCCAAAATCAGGCCTTTGAATGAAGTGGTAAAACAAAGTCCTGACTCACTGTGGACATCAAAGATTAGGGGGTTCCCTGAACCGCTGGACAAACCCAGGTGTGTGCCACATATTGGTGGGACATAGTGAGGTCTCCCCTTAATTTTGCAGTACTTTCAGAGTGTAGTAAAACAAAATACCAATGTAACATGTTGCTGAAGTTCTACCCACAGCATTAGAGTGTTTTGGATAGTCATCCACATAAATTACACACCAACAGTATATATTTGTATATTTGTCACTGTCACTTATAATTTAAGATTGAATTTCAGTAAGGATTAATATGTGATATCTTTACAAATATGTGGGCCAGGGCAGTGGCATTCTGGAAGTGCAGAATGTAACATCAGTTAGCACACCTTGTGTTTACACAATATACTTTACTTGTAATGACCAAGTTAGGTTAAATAGGAATTCTCCTTAGTGTAAGTGTACTACACAAAGTAAGCATTTGTTTGCACAACTTGGAATTCCTATCCCAGATTAGTCTGTAATTTCAAGGCAATCGGTTTGCATGTTTTTTTTTTTAAACTACAGTTAACTAACAGGTTAAGTAAGGTTAACTAACTAACTAACTTCACAGTGTAGCAAAACTTAAGCTATTCAAGTATAGTTTACTCGATTTAAATTATCATGTTCACTTAAATTACTCCTTTTAGCCAAGTTATCTCAAAAAGCAAAATCAACATAATCAACAAAAGACAAAAACTGAGTTATACTAACTAAACATTTTAAGTAAGAATAGCTATTTAATTTTACAATCCAAAGTAACTTTCCCAAAACTGAATGCATGTGATATTCAACACATTCTTCCTGTTGTTTGACTGTGGAATTACATTGAATTGCCATGAATTTAATTCCACTTCCTGTCATTCCAATTCCAATTCAAATTCAACTTCCTGTGGGGCGGAGCCAATTCAATTCAAATTCCAATTCGTGAATTGAATGGAGATCCATTCTAAAATTCGGAATTTTGCACAAGCCTGCTAATAGATACATTCAGTAAACACAGCCACACACAGACATAATTAGGCTGTCAACACATCAAAGCCGAACAAAGGAAATATACAAAGGAACACAAACACACTTGGAAATATGACACACAAACTCTATAGAGAGAGAGAGAGAGAGAGAGAGAGAGAGAGAGAGAGAGAGAGAGAGAGAGAGAGAGACAGACAGGCCAGTGCATTCCAGTACAATAGCATAAGCAAACACAATGAGACAGTGCTTAGGAGCTGGGCAGTGTGCTGGAATTACAGAGTCAGCCATCGGGCACAGGGGGCATCACACATAGGGCATGCCAGAACACAACCTTATCTGAGCCAGAACACAACCTTATCTGAGCCAGAACACAACCTTATCTGAGCCAGAACAGAGCCTTATCTGAGCCAGAACACAACCTTATCTGAGCCAGAACAGAACCTTATCTGAGTCAGATCTGAGCCAGAACCCAACCCAACACAAACACAAACACAACACAATGTTGTTGGGAAATGCAATGTGTGGTCCAGACCTTCACCCCTCTAAAATGGTTTAGCCCAAGGTCTTGGTATTGGGGAAGCTGGGGGGGGCTGACCTAATTACGGGTTGGGGGGCTGGCTCATTTCACGTTAAACTCACAGGAGACCAAGAGAGACACACTGAAGAGCCAGCTTGCACGCTTGATGGTGCACGTGGACTGCTCTGGTCCTTAACAGTAATACATACAGATCTATCTAGAGCAGCTCATTCAAATAACTGCTAGGCCTTGTTGCTTTCCAGAGTCCCAAAATAGGTGACTTGTGCATCTTTATGTAACTTTATGCACCCTGGGGTTTTCGCTCAATTGCTTGTGCGCTCCACTCCCAATCCAAGGGGCTGCAGGTTGCATGGGTGAGTCCGGGTGAGTGCAGGGCTGAGCCACGTGGTCAACACACGCTGGTTACATTTACTTGCAACAATAAAGGGGCTACTGGGCTTAGGAATTGATAAGCAGAACCCAGTCCAAACAGTTTTAAATCATTTCTGAATTTTTGAAAGCTTTTTTTTTTTTTCATTTTAGTTCTGTTTATCAATTTTGGTTCTGCTCATCGATGCCACTTCTGGTTCTACTCTGTTCTAATTCCACTCTGTTCTAATTCCACTCTGTTCTTCGGTTCCCAACCCTAAAGGACAGCAGACACTTAGTGGAAACTCAGTCAAAGGTGAAGCTGTATGGAACAAAAATTCAACCGATTATGATCGATTTTGGGCTGACTGATTTTCTTACACTACGCATGCTCTGGCACCAGACCAGTGACCTCCCTGTGTTCTACAGTCGTTAGACCACAAACACACACAAACCAAATCGTTAGCCCACAACTACGTGTGTACACACACACACACACACACACACACACACACACACACACACGTGTGTACACACACACACACACACACACACATGTGTACACACACACACACGTCTCACCATCTTCAGGCCCTCTCCTCTGCACAGGCGCTCGTACTTCCTCTTCTCGGGCTGGAAGTCGTCCTCAGCGGCGTCGCTCTCCGCCTCCCTCTTCCCTCGCGCGCCGTCCTCCTTCGCTTTCTCGCCCTCCTCCACCTCCCTCCGTTTGGCCAGCTGGTACTCAAAGTACTTCAGGTTCCCGTTGGCCCGCTGGTGAGCCGGGTCTGCCCAGGGAGAGGAACCAGACCCGTGAACGAGGAGAACAGATAATGCACACACACACACACACACACACACACACACACACACACACACTCAGGGTTCTCACTCTAAGTCAAATGTAAAATTCCATGACTTACTATACTATTTACTAACATATAGAATTTCCATGACTTACTATACTATTTACTAACATATAGCTAACATATAGAATTTCCATGACTTACTATACTATTTACTAACATATAGCATTCAAGAATATTTTACTTTTTAGAGTGGGAGATGAATAAATGGGCATTTAATAAACAAAGTTGGGATACTCAAGGAAGCAGTAAAGCAAATGACCAGTTCTGCGAGGAATATTTGTATTAATGTATGTTGGCAAATAAATTTTAAACTGCAACAACAAAATTCCCTGATATTCCAAGACTTTGTGTGTGTGTGTGTGTGTGTGTGTGTGTGTGTGTGTGTGTCCACTCACCGAGCAGCAGCAGCCTCCTGGTGTAGTCCAGCGCGGTCTCCAGGTCCCCCTGCTGGTAGACGGAGTAGCTGAGGTAGTCGAGCACAGCGGCCGCGTCCACCTCAGTCTCCTCCCCCTCGTCCAGTTGCCGTAGCGCCTGGGCCATCCACAGCTCTGTGTGGTGGTAGTCCGACTCTGAGTAGGCAACCTTGCCCAGCTCGAAGCAGTCCTCCACCGTCATGGTGCTCTTGTAGGGCAGTTTGCCCTGGTCCACGCCTGGGCACAGGGCAACAGAGGAAACCGTAGCGTTATTAACAGACATGTCCTCTTAAAGGTGCTCTAAGCGATGCCACAGCGTTATTAACACACGTCCTCTTAAAGGTGCTCTAAGCGATGCCACAGCGTTATTAACACACGTCCTCTTAAAGGTGCTCTAAGCGATGCCACAGCGTTATTAACACGTTATTATTGATGTGATGTTTAAAGCCTCTTAAAGGTGCTCTAAGCGATGCCACAGCGTTATTAACACACGTCCTCTTAAAGGTGCTCTAAGCGATGCCACAGCGTTATTAACACGTTATTATTGATGTGATGTATAAAGCCTCTTAAAGGTGCTCTAAGCCAGTGGTTTTCAAAGTGGGGGCCGCGAGGGGGTGCCAGGAGGGCCTCAGCAAGTTGGAAGGAAAAATAAAAGCAACAAATAAATACATTTGAAATTTTTAAAATATACCTATTACTATGAGGGTTATTATACAATACCATTATAATAATTGTAATAATTTGTCGCATATCTGAACATTATATTTTCAATGATAATGACTGGGAATAATAATAGTAGAGCGATAGCTCTCATATAGCAGAAAGCCCCAAATGCCATTTTTATGCTCCATCGCGAA
>NW_027468774.1:4722644-4790144 GCF_046254945.1 Alosa pseudoharengus
GAGAAACACAACATCATGAGAAACACACACACACACACACACACACACACACACACACACACACACACACACACACACACACCACCCTCAGCTCCATCTAGAAACACACGCCATGAGAAACACAACATCATGAGAAACACACACACACATACACCACCCTCAGCTCCATCTAGAAACACAACATCATGAGAAACACACACACACACACACACACACACACACACACACCACCCTCAGCTCCATCTAGAAACAAACACCATGAGAAACACAACATCATAAGAAACACACACACACACACACACACACACACACACACACACACACACACCACCCTCAACTCCATCTAGAACCACACACCATGAGAAACACAAAATCATGGGATACACACACACACACACACACACACACACACACACCATGAGAAACACATCATGATGAGAAATACAGACACCGCTCTCAACTCGATCTAGAAACACAACTCCATCTACAAAACACACACGCACACACACCCTCAACTCCATCTAGAAACACAACTCATCTACAACACAACTATCACACACACACACACACACACACACACACACACACACACACACACACACACACACACCTCCATCTAGAAACACAACTCTATCTACAACACAACTATCACACACACACACACACACGTGTCATTAGGCAGGTAATGGATAGCTTACATCTGAAGCTGTCCTGCTGATTAGTTGGCATACAACCTCCTATTTTTCACAGCCAGTTAAGAGGGACAACAACAAGAAATGGTTATATTTTATAATGACGAAGGCTAAATTAAATGGTTGTATTTTATTATTAAGTAGACTAAATGAAATTATTATATTTTATAATGAAGTAGGCTAAATTAAATTATTATATTATATAATGAGGTAGGCTAAATTAAATCTTTCTCCCTAACTGCAAGATGATTTGGCATTGTAAGTACAACATCCAAACATTCAACTCAGGCCAACACAGCAACGCCTTGGATTAACATGCCATGTCTACTATTCGTGCTCCTCTCAAGATCAAGACCATCAAGATCCTCATTTTCTGTTACAGCCGATAAATAATGATATTCGTGATAGCTATAACTAACTAACTAACGCCACATGCCCCAGTGCCTAGGATGCTCTTCGGCATAATGTGTGTAGTCACGTCAATCAGTTCAATTACAAAATTCTACAGGATGAAAAGTTATAAAGCCAAAATCAGACTTGGAACTAGCAATATAAAACATTTCAAGACATTAATTTTCCGCTCTTCACTTATCTCTGTTATGACTCGAGATAGTTCGAGACTCACAATGGACAATTTTTGTGTACCATCACAGATAGATAGATAGATAGATAGATAGATAGATAGATAGATAGATAGATAGATAGATAGATAGATAGATAGATAGATAGATAGATAGATAGATAGATAGATAGATAGATAGATAGATAGATAGATAGATACTTTATTGATCCCCAGGGGAAATTCAAGGTCTCAGCAGCATACATATAACACAAACACATTCTTTAACAGCAGAAAGACTAATTAAAGTATATAATATAAAAACACAACTAAGCAGTAAGGACAGTAGAAGATAAAGAATATGCTAAATATACTAAAATACAAATTATACTCTTAATACAATATGTAAAAATATACTAAAATACAATTACAGAAATACAAATTATACTAACACTTAATCTAAATCAATTCTAAAAACAGTATCCACATAGTGGTGACTAATAAATCAGAGGCGCTTGCAATGACTGAGGCAGGGACTGAGCCTGTGATTCTCTGTGCATAGTAAGGTATGGTAAGGTGCTCTAAGGTGCTCTGTGTGAATGAGTGTCATGGTGGTAGTGCAATGGTGATAGTGGTCATGGTGATAGTGCAAATGAGTAAGTCAACAGTGCAACAATGCAGAAATAAAATAAAGTAAAGTCTATATATCTATATATTTAACTATTTAAGAAAATGTATAAGTGTGGCCACGGGGGGGGGGGGGGGGGGGGTTATGCATATGTGCTAATGTGCTAATATAGCACGCAAACAGTGAGGCATAAAGACAGTGGTACAAGTGGCTAGTGGACAGACAGTACCAAACATGGAGGGGGTGAAGAGGCAGACAGACTATGCAGAGAAGTCTATCTCTCCTCTTCCCTTAAGTGAGGCATTGAACAGTTCAATGGCCCTGGGGACAAATGACTTTCTCAGTCTGTCAGTTGTGCAAGGCAGTGAGCGAAGTCTCCAGCTGATCAGGCTCTTCTGCTTAACAATAGTGCTGTGGAGTGGGTGACACTCATTGTCCAAGATGTTTATCAGTTTGTTCAGGGTCCTTTTGTCAGATAGTGAAGTGATGCACTCCAGTTCAGCTCCCACTACAGAGCCAGCTTTCCTTACCAGCCTGTCAATTCGCCCCACATCCTTCTTCTTTGTGCTTCCTCCCCAGCATACCACTGCATAGAAGAGGACGCTGGCAACAACAGACTGGTAGAACATCCTGAGGAGCTTGCTGCACACATTGAAGGACCGCAGCCTCCTCAGGAAGTGTGTAAATCTCAGTGGAATATTATTGTGTAAATCTCAGTGGAATATCATTGTGTACCATCACAGTGGAATAGTATTGTGTAAATCTCAGTGGAATATTATTGTGTAAATCTCAGTGGAATATCATTGTGTCCCATGACAGTGGAATATTATTGTGTAAATCTAGATGGGCTTCGTCGGCTCTGAGAATGGAGGGGCCTGTAGTAATTAGAGAGTGCCCACAGGCTGTCCTTGTGCCCGCTGCGCCAACACTGGCCCTATGAATGGGCAGCGAGTTGACACTCTGTGACTTCCATCTGTGCCAACCCCTCCATGCCAACAATCCCCTGGTGGCATGGCGACTGTCTGGAATAATTAAACCAGCAGACCGCAATGCAATGCCCTCCTCCCTCAGAGCTAAGCTCCGGGCGCTCCAAGTCACTGCTGAAATATGTGGATGAAAACATGGTTCTACAGATTAGTTCCCCAAGGAGGCCAAGATTAACGAAGAAAGAAAGAAAGAAAGAAAGAAAGAAAGAAAGAAAGGATAAAAGCAAACAAACACAGGTATGCATCAGCTACACCTCTAAATGTTGCAATGTTATAAATGTTGGACGAAGCTAGAGAAGTTTGCACTCTGAAAGAGAAATAATGATGCATTTTGTCAGGCAGAAACTGTTGCTTACTTTTATGTTTATGTCCATGGTTCTTAGCAACGCGACATACAATAATAACAATAAACATGATCAGTTTAAAGGAGTAGTGTTTAACGTCAGCTCTGCACTGATGACCGTGGCCACTGTGTTGAGTACTAGGTGAATGCATGACCAGCGTGTTGTGAATGCATGACCAGTGTGTTGTGAGTGGGTGAATGCATGACCAGTGTGTTGTGAATGCATGACCAGCGTGTTGTGAATGCATGACCAGCGTGTTGTGAATGCATGACCAGCGTGTTGTGAATGCATGACCAGTGTGTTGTGAATGGGTGAATGCATGACCAGTGTGTTGTGAATGCATGACCAGCGTGTTGTGAATGCATGACCAGCGTGTTGTGAATGCATGACCAGTGTGTTGTGAGTGGGTGAATGCATGACCAGTGTGTTGTGAATGCATGACCAGCGTGTTGTGAATGCATGACCAGCGTGTTGTGAATGCATGACCAGTGTGTTGTGAGTGGGTGAATGCATGACCAGTGTGTTGTGAATGCATGACCAGTGTGTTGTGAATGCATGACCAGTGTGTTGTGAGTGGGTGAATGCATGACCAGTGTGTTGTGAGTGGGTGAATGCATGACCAGTGTGTTGTGAATGCATGACCAGCGTGTTGTGAATGCATGACCAGTGTGTTGTGAGTGGGTGAATGCATGACCAGTGTGTTGTGAATGCATGACCAGTGTGTTGTGAATGCATGACCAGTGTGTTGTGAGTGGGTGAATGCATGACCAGTGTGTTGTGAATGCATGACCAGCGTGTTGTGAATGCATGACCAGCGTGTTGTGAATGCATGACCAGTGTGTTGTGAGTGGGTGAATGCATGAACAGTGTGTTGTGAATGCATGACCAGCGTGTTGTGAATGCATGACCAGTGTGTTGTGAGTGGGTGAATGCATGACCAGTGTGTTGTGAATGCATGACCAGTGTGTTGTGAGTGGGTGAATGCATGACCAGTGTGTTGTGAGTGGGTGAATGCATGACCAGTGTGTTGTGAATGCATGACCAGCGTGTTGTGAATGCATGACCAGTGTGTTGTGAGTGGGTGAATGCATGACCAGTGTGTTGTGTGAGTGGGTGAATGCATGACCAGTGTGTTGTGAGTGGGTGAATGCATGACCAGTGTGTTGTGAGTGGGTGAATGCATGACCAGTGTGTTGTGTGAGTGGGTGAATGCATGACCACTGTGTTGTGTACTAGGTGAATGCATGACCAGTGTGTTGTGAGTGGGTGAATGCATGACCAGTGTGTTGTGAATGCATAACCGGTGTGTTGTGAATCCATGACCACTGTGTTGTGTACTAGGTAAATGCATGACCAGTGTGTTGTGAGTGGGTGAATGCATGACCAGTGTGTTGTGAGTGGGTGAATGCATGACCAGTGTGTTGTGAATGCATAACCGGTGTGTTGTGAATCCATGACCACTGTGTTGTGTACTAGGTGAATGCATGACCAGCGTGTTGTGAATACATGACCAGTGTGTTGTGAATGCATGACCAGCGTGTTGTGAATGCATGACCAGTGTGTTGTGAATGCATGACCAGTGTGTTTCGACTGCATGCTAGCCCAGCTGTTTAGCCCTTACGCTACCACTAGATGTGCTGGGGGAATGAATGACCAGTGTGCTGTGTACAGGGTGAATGCATGACCAGTGTGTTGTGTACAGGGTGAATGCATGACCAGTGTGCTGTGTACAGGGGGAATGAATGACCAGTGTGCTGTGAGTGGAGGTCAGTGCTGCTTCAAGGGCACACTAGTCCACAAGGATCTCATACACAATGTCGGTCCATTTTGTCCAAGGTCATTGGATGATCAACTCGACTTGTACCCAGTAAATGGACTGCATTTGAATTGCATTTTTATAGTGCTTTTCCACTAAGCTAATAATGGGTTCAGCTCTAGAATAGAGAATGGTATTGCTATGCTAATGCTACCACACTGATATATGCTCTAATAACATTTATTCATTCAGCAGACACTTTTTCCAAAACAACTTAAATATGTCAACTATATTACAAGGGCATTCTAACATTGTTCCCAGGGCAACTCAAGGTTAAGCGCCTTGCTCAAGGGCACAACAGTGGAAGCCAGGAATTGAACCCACAACATGTCTGGCTACTGCATGCTAGCCCAGCTCCTTAACCACTACGCTACCACCACCCCAGACATAACAGACAGGCATCTCCATCCGACTCCAACCCTGAGGTAGAGGCTAATTTCTGAGAGCTCATGGAAATGACAGGAGCTATGAATGGTGGGAGGCCACAAAGCTGGTCCACACAGAATGCTTTTATCTATGCAGTGTGCCTCTGGTCACCGAGCCCTCTGAGGCGACTTGGATTGCCATTGTCATTCCCATGATTATATATGCTAATACACTGCATATATTTATATTTAATTTATATTCCTCTAAACCACCTTCTGTAAACAAACTGTATACTACTGTCAACACTGCACTATATGTCTTGTCCTGTCTATGCACCACCTGTCTATACTTTGTATATCACATTGCACTTTTCCGCTTTTTTGCACTTCTGGTTAGACGCAAACTGCATTTCGTTGTCTTTGTACTTTGTACTCTGCACAATGACAATAAAGTTGAATCTAATGATTAGAGCTTCAAGCATTCACTACAGCAGAGGTTCTCAACCTTCTCAACGCTAAGACACACTAAGCTAAGGCTCAACCTTTTGGGGGCTAAGCTAAGGCTAAACCAAAACGCTAAGACACACTAAGCTAAGGCTCAACCTTTTGGGGGCTAAGCTAAGGCTGGCTATTAACGTGCCTTTTAGGCTCTCAAAGGTGTAGCTTATAGCCTACACATGGACACAAATTGCATGCTTAAATAGCCTAAGAACTATTTTAAAACTGTTTTGTTAAACTATTCAACAACCGTAACACTTGCCATCACGCATGCACCTCTTCCTCTCCCTCTCTAGTGCACTCACACACACGATGGCAAAGCATCCTCTTTGTGACAGGGCCCTTAACAAGCACATAGCCCATTGTGCAGGCCTACTCTATGAAAATAATTGCTATCACTCAGCTCTTGGATTAACATGATACACAGGATTTACACTTGCAAAGTGATGCAAGTTGATAGACAATTGTGTATCAAATAAAGAAAGAAAAGTTTGCATAATTAAATGATTTTGAATTAATTTTTTGCATATAGCCTTTACTATCTACCCCCCTTTTTGACAACTGACATATCGGTTTTACATATCGGTTATCGGCCTCCTGTTTTGGTAATAATTGATATCGGTATCGGCCCTGAAAAAAACATATCGGTCGATCCCTAATAGACATACGCTCACATGATGTTGAATGAGCTGGGTAACAAGTAAGTATAAGTATACTTAGCCCTATAAGGGCTATTATATAAGTATAAGTATATTATACTTATATAATAGCCCTACAGTCTACTTCATGAGCCTGAATAAAAGCACATTGGGTTCCTAAGAATTCCCCGGCACACCTCACTCTGCCTCAGTCACGACACCACTGATCTTGCACTCTTGCACTCTTGCACTCTTGGACTACTTTTTGCACCTTCGCCATGACACTCACTCTCTTGAGCACCTTCCCATGCACACATAACTAAAGGACTACTGTTGGACTACTTTTTGCACCTTCACCATGATACACAGAATTACAGGCCAGTCCCGGTCCTGTCACTGCAAGCGTCTCATGCTTGATCATCCTCATGCACACTGTAGAATTTTTTTTATTTAATTTATATAGTATATTTAGTTTTGTTAGTTTTTCTTATCTTCTACTGTCTCTATTGTACAGTGGAGTTTTGTTATATGTTTATACTTATATTTACCCTTTCTGCTGTAAGTGCATGTTGTGTGTGATGTCTGTATGCTACTGAGACCTTGAATTTCCCCTTGGGGATCAATAAAGTATCTATCTATCTATCTATCTATCTATCTATCTATCTATCTATCTATCCAAACGTAGAGAAGTCAAAGTAAGAGAGGGGGTACCTGAGAGCAGCCATGCTGTGGGCTAACCTCTACAAGGGAGGGAGCGGGAGAGAGCACTACGCCCGAAAATTTATCAAAACTCCCGTACACACAGGTGTGGTGTGGTCCAGGCACAGCCCTTACTTCATCATCACTGATAACTGATCATAACAGTAGCCTCCAGTTCCTGCTGTGTTTTTCTGTGTAACCTGCTAATGTAGAGATAGTGAGACTGTCTGTGTGTATGTGTGTGTGTGTGTGAGAGAGAGTGAGTAATTGAGTGAGTAGCCTACATGCCTCATGCATATAGGAACAAACATGTCAGTGTGCCAGTAGACCCATCTGCAGCAATCTGAGTTGTGAAGTTAATTCACCTCAATTAACTGTATTTGAGGAACCCATTTAATTTCAAACGGACATTACAAATATGGAGAGAGAAAGCCTAGTCTAATCCCTGATCAATTTTCATGTTTTTACAACAAACTGCTGCTCTAAACACTCCCGTGACCCCAAAATAACACCATGCTCTAGTTTCTTTGATGTTTCAAGACGTGTTCGAGTTACGGCTTGGTGCACTCTCTTTTGGTCCGTTTGTTCAGAAAACTTTTACAGCAGCCAATAAAAGCCGAGTCGCAGCTGTAGGCTACGGTCGTCTCTTTTCGCCTGACCAGAACGGATCTTGCCATTCATAGTTTTCTAAGAGCTCGTGTAAACTTTAGTTGGATATGTAGCTAAGCAATACCTTCAAAGTTTACACGAGACTAACTTCACAGCTTTCGTCATGATGCTATAGGCTGCCTATGATGATATAGACAGACCAATGGATGCTGCAGAAGATGTTACTGCCACGTCCACGCCCCTCCCCATAATGCTACTCATTGATTGTCTTTACTTTTCTCAATCAATCAACCTACAGAATTGTTTCAAACTATACAAGAGAAAGGACTGTGTGTAGCCTGTTACTTTGTAGCAGTCACGTAAGGCCACTGAACACCATAAGTAGTGGCAACATTCCAGACTATACAATTGCAACAGTATCACTGCGTTTTACTAACTAATGAGTTAGCCAAAGGGTGGAAGGAGCGCTGCAGCACGTTCGGACAGGAAACAATTCTCTAGCGAGTAGAAAAACCAAACCTGACAACCTGCACAATTTCATTCGCCATTAGAAGCAAAGCAAATTTGCCAAAGCGTCTACTGAGAAAGACAGCAGGTGAGACAGATAGCTCGTCTAGCCTGTGACCGTGATATCCCTAGTTTAAAATGCCACGACACACAAAATGAAAACGATGAGGTAGCCTGCCTGCCTGGGGTAGCCTACTCCTGACCTTACGCATTTTGGAATAGGCTCATGCTGACTCAAGCAAGCTTCGCATGACGAGAAAGTTTTGTCGAGAAAGCCGGAAGATAAAGTATATAGCCTATACTACGTCTTGGCCACTCACTCACCCCTCACTAATAAAGATGATGACGAGCGGACCTAAAGACAGACTCAAACACCAAAATGACCAAAGAATCTTTCAGCCACCTGGCTTTGAAACAGCCTACAGCAGACGTTTAACCGTAATAGTTTGACATTAACAGTAGGAGGGAATCAAAACACCCAGTGAGTGAGGAAAATTCTAGACTTCCTCCAGTATCGTTCGTTCGTTAGTCTGTATAGTTATGTTGTTAATCAGGGGATGCATTACAATCATGAGTCCTTTCACAAAGATTTTGAGCAGATCGACTCACATTTCACCGACACTGCGTATCCGCGTTCCCGTATGCAAGTCACGGGTGGATAAGTGACTTTTAATCCTTGCTGTACGGTCCACCTCGATGCCGTTTCTGCAACAGAAAGAAGGTCACTGCTTGTTGGGCTTCTCTCCGCCTCATTATAGCAAGATGCCTGTGTCGCCACCTTGTGGGTAGCCTATGATTTTTCCTGACCTGGCATATCCATAGGGGCATATCGCTTGCTGTTCTAATACTTGGACTTCCAAGTCATAGACTTTGCGCAACAGAAACTCATTCAAGATTAAATAAATAATTAAGGATATTAGTGGCGGTGATGCACTGAATGGTGCCTAATCCAATATAACTGTTTTTCTTGTTGCTATTGTTGTTGATGTTTTAAAAAAGAAGACAAATATAATAGCACTTGATAAACTCTCGCACTGTCTTTGAATTATGCAGTTTACTGCACCTTCAGTTTAAGGCCAATTTGACTTTTTCAGAAAATAATTGCTTGTTTAATCAAATAAATCAAATCGATTTTGTCAATAGGCTCCTTGTATTTTCGTCCATCATATCCAATAGAGGCCGCTGTTCTCCTTTCTAAAACGGCTCTGTTCTGAACACCGGGACACCGGGAGCAGACGGGCTTTAGTTGATGACGTAAACTGTTGTGCTGTGTTTTATGCTGTGTGACCCGACCCAGGCAGTAGTAGTATGTACAATGCCGAGGACAGTTGTCAAAAGAAAGAAGTTGTTAATGAAAAGTTACTCGACTGATTCCTACTACAGGGCAAAGTCACAGTTACGAAACGACGTCCATTTTTAAACGTAACGTGACGAAGTCTGTAACGTAGTACAGTGTGTTCTGTAGTTCTGTAGCCGTCCTTCCTTCCTTCGGTCATTCATTTGCTGTGCTGGGCATAAATATGAGAAGACGACCATTTGGGCTTTTAAAAAAGGTGAATAACCTTTCATAACATGGCATACTATGGCTTGGCTTTCGTGCAAAATTTTAACTCAGGCTAATGAATAGCTAGTGTTGTCATGGTACTCTCATGTGAGTTGTGCAATTGCATTCAAACTCCCAGATTTATTCATTATCAGACTGTGTGATTAGTTGACTGTGTCTCTTGTATATTAATAATGCTCCTTATGTTAAACTTGATATAAAACATGGCTTTCACCTTAGCACCACCACCACTTAGACAACCATTGTTGCACAGATATCAACCCTGGCACTGTTTTTCTCTTGTAGCTAACCTCTGGAAATGTTTAAGTCATTGCGAACTCTCTTCAGGCCGGAGCTGGTGTTGACCAGGTCCAGCTCCAGTTATGTAACAAGAATGAGGTCAGTGGTGCGAACCGCCTGAAAGAACCTGCATAGCACTGTGTCACTGCATATGAACCTGCATAGCACTGTGGCACTGCATATGAACCTGCATAGCACTGTGTCACTGCATATGTGCTGACGGTCTGCTGTGTCCTGCTCTGGTAAGGCACCTGATGAAGCTGAAGGAGGATGACGGGGCGTGCCTGGAGGCTCTTCGCTCTGGCCATCTGCTGCTCTACCACCGGCTGGCCCCTCTGTTGCAGAAGTCTCCCGCCACCGCCTCCACGCCAGGACTCTTCCAGCCGCCCGCCATCAACACCAGCGGTACATAACAGTGCTGGCCTGTCTGTTTAACACCAGTGCTTAAAGGAACACTCACTCACTCACCTACTCACTCACTCACTCACTCACTCACACGTACTTACTTACTCACTCACTCACTCACTCACTAACTGACTCACTCATTCACTAACTCATTCACTCACTCACTCACTCACTCACACGTACTTACTTACTCACTCACTCACTCACACATACATACTTACTCACTCACTCACTCACTCACTAACTCACTCACTCATTCACTAACTCATTCACTCACTCGTTAACTCACTCACTCACTTGCTCACTCTCTCTGTCCTGCACAGTAGCTCAAAGACACATTCATACTCATTCCTACACTCACTCTCACACTCTCACTCTCTCTCTCTGTCCAGCACAGTAGCTCAAAGACACATTCATACTCATTCCTACACTCACTCTCACCACTGATTCTGAAACACATTCACTCCCTCTTTTCTGGCGTGTACACAACACATGCATGAGGTTGCAAGCGTGATATCAAAATCAGCAGATCAAAGTCTCATGGAATATCAGTTTGGCCCTAGAAGTATGAGTGTGAAATTAGGAGGCTGGCACAGGCTCAGAACCATGGACACACCACCAGAACCTCTACACAGACAGAGTATATGGGCCTAGAATTTTTTTGGTGTACATAATTTAACGTAAAGAGAGAAAATATTGGGTAACAATTTACTTGAGAGTATCGACATAAGAGTGATATAACACTGTCATGAACACATAACACTGTTATGACACATGAATCCTAACCCTAATCCTAACTCTAACTCTAACCTCTAACTCACTACGCCGCTCCGTCCAGCATTTTTTGTATTTGTTATTTTTTAAAAGTATTTGTCATGTCTTGATGTCATGGGCACGCTGGCGACTACGCCGCTCCATCCGGCATCTTTTGTCTTGTTGTTATGTGTCTTGTTTGTGGAGCGCTGTGGGTTGCACTCTGTGCATGTTTAAATGCGCTTTAAAAATAAAACTGACTTGACTTAACTCTAACCCTAACACTAAACCTAACCCTTATCCTAACCCTAACTTGTTATGACAAAAAACGAATGTCACTTAATAACAGAAGCGTTGTCATAAACGTTTATAACAGAAGCGTTGTCATAAACGTTTATGACTTGTTTATGACACGTTCATGACAATGTCATGTCACTTTTATGTCGATACTGTCAAGTAAAGTGTAACCAGACAAGTACCCAGTTTGAATATGCCAACATGTCATGTTTAAATGTGTGTACTAGGGTTCTGTCTATGCCATTAAACCTGATGCAGGTCACCACAAAGCTGTGGATGGAATAAACAGTGTGTTGTTGTTTTTTCAGATTTTGAAGGAGTACTTGACAAACTTGGGAAGAGCCGGGCGCTTGTGAATGAAGCAGTTCTTATTGCCTGCACTGAACAGCATGAGGCCCAGTTTTCTCTTGATGTTGGTAAGAGTCCCCTTATAAATCGACTCACACATTCTCACCACACATGCGCATGCACACACACACAGACACACACACACACACACACACACACACACACACACACACACACACACACACACACACACACACACACACACACACAACAGTTAAAGGAAAATTCCGGTATTTAGCACTTTGAGTCCCTTTTCTGGTTTGTTTTGGATGAACTAGAGTGGTGGACACCGACATTTTGACGATTGGTCCTGCAGGTATGTCCTAAAACAACCCTTAACGTTCGTTTTCAAAACTGTGCAACTCACCGAGTGGTTAGTGGTGTTCGTTGATTATTAAAATCAAATATATCGGCGCAATGTATGATTTCCAATTCCAGCCGTCTTATTTGCTATTGTGGAACTATTTTTTCAGACAACTCACAACCGCGTATAAACTTCTGCTCAATATTTGAACCTGAAGCATAGACGGTAGTGCAGTAATATCAACGTGCAATGAGTCTTCTAACAGAAATCAATGGGATTTTACAAAATGGCAAATAAAACACGACAGAAACTGTATTTCGCTACGCTACTTGTTTTGGAACATCAACGAACACCACTAACCACTCGGGGAGTTGCACAGTTTTGAAAACGAACGTTAAGGGTTGTTTGAGTATGCCTGTTGGCAGCCACTCTGAGTAGTCAAAGGCGATTCAAAACGAGTCAGAAAAGTCGAGACAGGACCAATCGTCAAAATTTCGGTGTCCACCACTTTAGTTCATCCAAAACAAACCAGAAAAGGGACTCAAAGTGCTAAATACCGGAATTTTCCTTTAAAGCCCTGACTGATTGAACACTGATGAGTCAGTGTTCTTCTGTCTTCTGTCAAGTTCTTCTGTGTGTCACCCTCTTCATGGACATCACATCCTTTTCTCTCTCTGTCTCTCTCTTTCACACACACACACACACACACACACACACATGCACATTTATACACACCCTGCTCTCATACTGCATGTCACATACACTCAAACACACACACACATCCTCCCTGTCCTGTGCAGGGGTCCTGGATAAGTCTGAGGTGGAGAGGTTGTGTGGAGGAGCGTTCATTGACCTGAGGAAGGCCTTCTTCCTCCTCCGAGGCCCAGAGGCCCCGCTGGTGGCCCGGGTACGAAACACCACATCTGGATTCTAGAACTACAGTAGAGTACCGTAAACACCACATCTGGATTCTAGAACTACAGTAGAGTACTGTAAACACCACATCTATATTCTAGAGCTACAGCAGAGTACCGTGAACACCACATCTGGATTCTAGAGCTACAGTAGAGTACCGTAAACACCACATCTGGATTCTAGAGCTACAGTAGAGTACCGTAAACACCACATCTATATTCTAGAGCTACAGTAGAGTACCGTAAACACCACATCTGGATTCTAGAACTACAGTAGAGTACCGTAAACACCACATCTATATTCTAGAGCTACAGTAGAGTACCGTAAACACCACATCTGGATTCTAGAACTACAGTAGAGTACCGGAAACACCACATCTATATTATAGAACTACAGTAGAGTACCGTAAACACCACATCTATATTATAGAACTACAGTAGAGTACCGTAAACACCACATCTAGAAATACAGAAGAATACCATAAACATCACATCTAGAACTAAAGCAGAGTATGTGTATTATAAACACCACATCTAGAACTAAAGCAGAGTATGTGTATTATAAACACCATAAATCATTATAGAGGCAGTGATGGAATGTGGGCATGTATGTTGGGGATGGCGTAGGTTATGTACATTTGAAACATTAATGCCAAGTGAATAACAGAGAACATGGTAAAATATTTCATTCATCCATTTTGTTTTACCTTTAATTTGAGGTGGATAACTGAAACACGTTGGTATGTGAACTAGCTATCAAGTCTAAAGACTGACCCCATTTGCTGTTGACCTGTGTGTGACCTCAGGGCCAGGCACTGCTGCGTTGGCACCAGACCCATGGCTTCTGCAGTGCCAGTGGGCACCCCACCTTCAGGAACCAGTCGGGCAGCCAGCGCGTGTGCCACAGCAGTGGGCAAACCTACTACCCAAAGGTACGGGCCTTACCCAGCCAGGCACCAGGGCAGTGGGCAAACCTACTACCCAAAGGTACGGGCCTTACCCAGCCAGGCACCAGGGCAGTGGGCAAACCTACTACCCAAAGGTACGGGCCTTACCCAGCCAGGCGCCAGGGCAGTGGGCAAACCTACTACCCAAAGGTACGGGCCTTACCCAGCCAGGCACCAGGGCAGTGGGCAAACCTACTACCCAAAGGTACGGGCCTTACCCAGCCAGGCGCCAGGGCAGTGGGCAAACCTACTACCCAAAGGTACGGGCCTTACCCAGTCAGGCGCCAGGGCAGTGGGCAAACCTACTACCCAAAGGTACGGGCCTTACCCAGCCAGGCGCCAGGGCAGTGGGCAAACCTACTACCCAAAGGTACGGGCCTTACCCAGCCAGGCACCGGGGGCCGAAGGGAATCTTACTGTTCTATCTGCTCTTCAAGAGCTTCCTTCAGAGTAACCAATGCACAATGACAAATAAATACAATCAGATGTATAGTAATGGCAGAATAATAAAAATCAAGGCTTCCCAAAGTTTTGCCACAGAAAAGAAATGCAACACTGCTACCTCATAAATCTAAATCGACTGGCTAGCAGTGTTTTCTGGTACTGTGGGATATCTCAGAGAGGTTAGTTTATTTGTAAGTAAATGCATGTACCTGTTTGCCCTGTAGATGGCGCCAGTGGTGATTACCCTAATATCCGATGGCACCCAGTGTCTACTGGGGAGGCAGGCCACCTTCCCCAGAGGCATGTACAGCGCCCTGGCAGGATTCTGTGACATGGGTGAGTGTGTGTGTGTATGTGTGTGTGTGTGTGTGTGTGTGTGTTGTACGTGAGACCATAGAGGAGACATTGCTCAGAGAGGTGGCTGAGGTGGGCTTGGAGCTGGTGTGTGTGTGTGTAATGCTGTGTGTGTGTGTGTGTTGTACGTGAGACCATAGAGGAGACGTTGCGGAGAGAGGTGGCAGAGGAGGTGGGCTTGGAGCTGTGTGTGTGTGTGTGTGTATAATGCTGTGTGTGTGTATAATGCTGTGTGTGTGTGTATAATGCTGTGTGTGTGTGTATAATGCTGTGTGTGTGTGTGTATAATGCTGTGTGTGTGTGTGTGTGTGTGTGTGTGTGTGTGTGTGTATAATGCTGTGTGTGTGTGTATAATGCTGTGTGTGTGTGTGTGTAATGGTGTGTGTGTGTGTGTGTGTGTGTTGCAGGTGAGACCATAGAGGAGACGTTGCGGAGAGAGGTGGCAGAGGAGGTGGGCTTGGAGCTGGACTCGTGGCGAGTGTCGGGCACTCAGCACTGGCCTTTTCCCCAGAGCTCCTTCATGGTGGCCTGCCACGCAACCGTTACCCCTGGCAACACACAGGTCAGTCTCCTGCCACAGTGTGCATGACCTTTTATAAGTCCAGTTGCAATTGATGAACTGTGATGAACTGCCCTACTTGTGATTGTTTTTAGAGATTTTAAAGGTTTTATAACGATGCTACAGATTTTGTGGCTGGTGCTACAAATCTATTCACCTTTGTAGCACCAGTACTATGTGCAAAAGAGTTAACATACAACTCTCCTGAACGTGCATCTCGTCTGTGATTTGCTGGAACAGTTTTTTATGTTTTTATGGGCTAGGTTTGCCCAGGTTGTTTTTGTTGCCGTTTTTGGAGCCTGGGCTGTCCACAGAGATCGCGTTTTTCTACAGTGTATTCAGGACACAGACAGCTAGCGGTTGGTTAGGTGATGTTTGCAGTGACATAAAATGTTTTAGCCTAAAAACGTGTGCCACTGCTTAGAGCACCTTTAACATACAACCCTGGAATCGCACATATCTCATGTCAGGCTATTCTATCTGATACACCATGCTGATGCTGCACCCTAAAATAACTAGCCCTCATCACCTCACGCATGACACATAAAAAGGTTCATGCAAAAAAATTAATGAAATGTTAATGAGAAACTTTCTTATATTTGGGAATGGAAAAATAATTGCTAATGGACAAATTAACCATTAGATTAATCAGAAAAAAAAATATTGTTAGATTAGTCGATTAATCGAATAAATAGTCGTGAGATTAATAGTTTATAAAATAATCGTTTGGGACAGCTCTAGTGTGTGTGTGTGTGTGTGTGTGTGTGTGAAACCCACTGATGGCCGGGCCTGCTTGTTGTGCAGGTGAGTTTAAACCATGAGGAGCTGGAGGACGCACGCTGGTTCTCTCTGCAGGAGATCGAGGAGGCGCTGCGTCTGAAGAAGCCGCCCCGTAACCCCGAGGGGGAGACCCCCACCCTCTGGGTGCCCCCCAGCTACGCCATCGCACACCAGCTGGTGCAGGAGTGGGTGCAGCAGCAACGGAGTGCTGCACGCTAGTAACACACACACACACACACACAAACACATAGGCACAGGCACACAGACACACACACACACACACAAACACATAGGCACAGGCACACAGACACACACACACACACACACACACATAGGCACAGGCACACAGACACACACACACACACACACACACACACATAGACACAGGCACACAGACACACACACACACACACACACACATAGACACAGGCACACATAGGCACACTCTCACACACACACACACACACACAGGCAGGCACGCACAAACACACACACACACACACACAGGCACTAAGCAACAATACATGGACCATTCAGCTATCTAGAAGATACAGTAGAAGACTTCACAAAAACAGTTGTTGGTATTAGTGCAGAAACTGTCAGACCCAGTTCTACAGATGGCTCTTCCATCTGCTAAGTTAGAAGGCCAGCGCAGAACCATGGCCACACCACCAGAACCTCTAAACAGACCAGAGTATGGGCCTTTTACTAACTCTAGAGAACCTGAAGAACTTGGAATACACAACTGAAGCACTTGCGGCCAGCAAAAAAAAACAGCCATGTTACACCAGGTACATCTGTGAGGATGCAACTGCAGATCTACTGGAGTCGTACGTTATCACATACATTATCACACCGGATCAACTGGAGTCGTACGTTATCACATACGTTATCACATACATTATCACACCGGATCAACTGGAGTCGTACGTTATCACATACATTATCACACCGGATCAACTGGAGTCGTACGTTATCACATACGTTATCACATACGTTATCACAACGGATCAACTGGAGTCGTACGTTATCACATACGTTATCACATACGTTATCACACCGGATCTACTGGAGTCGTACGTTATCACATACGTTATCACACCGGATCTACTGGAGTCGTACGTTATCACGTACGTTATCACACCGGATCTACTGGAGTCGTACGTTATTGCTTATGTTATCGGACCGGATCTACTGGAGCCGCACATTACAGAGCTGTCACAGAGAGGATCACATGTCCTGAGTAGACTGCCCAGCTGATTGCCCTCTACCACCCAGATGTTTCCAGATGTTTCCAGATGTTGTCCAGACTGTGCTCTGGCTGAGAGTAATGCCATGCACACAGCTGTGGGGTGGGAGAGGTGTGTGGACCCACCGTGTGCCTTAAAGTGATCAGTAACACGTAACTTGGATAGTCCGCATCCAAGGACTTTACAGCTCATCTGTTAAGATTCAATTTAAGTATGAAAAATAGTTACTGAACACATCACCCAAACAATACCCAGCCCCTAACCTTAAAGGAATTATCCGGAGTAAAATGCACTTTAGATCGATTTCCGGATGATTGGGGGTACATACGTTGAGTTGACATCAAAATTATGTCATTCGGATGTGTTTTGAGAAAGTTCGATTGTACCGTTTTCAGTCACAACTCGTAGCCTGGAAGTGAGCGGGGCATTTCAATTGCGCCGCTACAAAACGCTATTTTTATACCTCTTCTACAGTTCCAAACAACATAACACTTACGTGGTAGTGAGTAGAGGGTCACTAAAGCCAAACCGAAGTATCCCGAGGTCTTTATGTGGTCGAATAGAGAGTCCAGAATGAATTTCATCAAGCCAGTACCTTTCCGGAAATGTTGCCATCTTTGCCGCCACCTTGAGAGGAAAGTCCGTAGGAGTCTTATTGCTGTGTAACACGCTCTGGAAATTCACAATTTCGTCGCCGTTTTAAAAAAAAAAAACATAGTCCAGTCCATACAACTTCATTTCAATTTCAAAAGAAATACTGGACTATGTTTTTTTTTTGTTTAAAAACGGCGACGAAATTGTGAATTTCCAGAGCGTGTTACAACACACTCAGCAATAAGACTCCTACGGACTTTCCCCTCAAGGTGGCGGCAAAGATGGCAACATTTCTGTAAAGGTACTGGCTTGATGAAATTCATTCTGGACTCTCTATTCGACCACATAAAGACCTCGGGATACTTCGGTTTGGCTTTAGGGACCCTCTACTCACTACCACGTAAGTGTTATGTTGTTTGGAACTGTAGAAGAGGTACAAAAATAGCGCTTTGTAGCGGCGCAATTGAAATGCCCCGCTCACTTCCAGGCTACGAGTTGTGACTGAAAACGGTACAATCGAACTTTCTCAAAACACATCCGAATGACATAATTTTGATGTCAACTCAACGTATGTACCCCCAATCATCCGGAAATTGATCTAAAGTGCATTTTACTCCGGATAATTCCTTTAACCTTAATCTTACCCATAACTTGCAGTTCTCATTGTCAACAAATAGTTTGTTGATTACCTGAGCATCTGTAGTTAGGCTAAAGGGGACAATTCTAACCAAGGGTGACCAAATGATCTTCTGTACTGATGCCACTGTAGGTGTGATCATCAGCTATCAGCCCAGGGCCTTTAGCCTCTGTGCTAGCACATCCATCTCTCAGTCTGAGGTGCTGCAAGTTTGTGGGTTTTGCTCCTGGGCAGCTGCAGAGCTGAACCGTGCAGTGAAGCGCCCCTGCTGAAAAAAAAAGGCCGGCCAGCTAAAGGTGGTTTGCTGGTTGACCAGCTTGTTAACCAGCTTGTTTGATCACCCTATGATGGTTGACCTGCTAGACCAGCAAAACTCTTGCGAAAACATACCTTCAGCTGGTTTTACCAGCTTATGATGGTAATTCAGCTGGTTTTGCTTGTCGTACCACCTCAAGCTGGTCATTTTAGCTGGTGTTGCTGGTCTATAGTGCTGGTTGACAGGCTGGTCACCAGCATGACCATCTTGCACCAGCTGTATCCCACAAGACAGGCTGGTCACACCAGCATGACCAGCTTCCTCAGATGGTCACGCCAGCATATGCAGCTGGTGGCCCAACCAGCTACACCAGCAAAGACCAGCAAGAGCTGGATGAAAACCAGCAAAGACCAGCTAAAACCAGCTACCAGCATAAGCTGGTTTCTAGCTGTTTTTTGCAGGGACAGTTCAGCTTACGCACGTATATAATACGCAAACTGTGACACTGAATGAGAAATTGCTGTTATAATGTGCATACGACTAGATGATGTGGACGTTGAACAAACATATTTTTAGAAGTTTAATTCTGGTCTTAGAAATGTACCAAAAAGACTGAGAAAACATGTAATTGTGTTCAAATTCAAGAAGACTTGAATTTATTAACTGCAAAATCCTAGATGTTTAGGTAGGGGCTATCAATTGCAAAACCCTTGTGTGAGACAATTCTGCATCTCATCAGTGTAGCCTAGGGCTTGCCCAAGCCACAGAGTTAGCCAGTGCAGCCCTTAGATCTCTCTTGTCCAGCCCTGTCCTTATAAAGGCCTTACACTGGAGTGGACAGTTACACAGGTAACACAGATAGTATCAGGAACACTGCACAGACAGCAGTTCACGCCAGGTGCTGATTTTGTATCACATCTCTGCACACTGTGGCCTTCTCTCTCTCTGTTCAGAGTAGTGCCGTTTAAGAGTGCTCTAGCTCCTATTAGCTGGACATCACTGGAACGTGTGCTACAGTTTGTAATTCTTTGGTCTGGGCTATTAAATGTGAATTTAACAGGTTTTGCACAAGATGACAATGAGTAGGTTACACGAGCATTTTTGTAACTGACTGATTTTCCTTTGGAGAGAAGGACAAAGGGGACAGAACTGTAGAACCGAACTGTAGAACTGTAGAACAGAACTGTAGAACTGTAGAACTCAGCAGAGCTGCTGCACATTCAGTAGACCAACTACATGGATCTACTGTGTCACCATCAATCAGGTTTCCAGCAGTGTCTTTGGGACAGACTGTTTCTGTACTGTGCCAACCTGTGCCCTGTCCAGAGTTTGTTAAATATACATGTACCTTGAATAAAATCATGATTATTTTATTTGATTAAATATACCTTGAAGTCATTTCCTACCTCCTAAACCATGTCTTTCTTTATTCTAAAATGCACATACACAAGGATACAAGGTTTATTTGTCACATACATAGCAATACTAACGTAAAGTATGTAGTATGACATTTCGTTTGGTGCTCAGCTTGTCTGTTTGGCTGACCGACAGACAGACAGACAGACAGATAGATAGATAGATAGACAGACAGACAGTTAGACAGACAGGCAGATAGATAGATGGCATCCATTTATTTTCTCTGCTTCTCATTATTACAGTATGTTTGTGTCTGTGTCTCTGGTTTACTATTGGCCATTTAAAAGTGGACCCTGCGGTGGGTCAGTCGTGGGCTAAACATTGGTGGTGGTTAGTGAGGTCGCCCCTTCACTCTAAAGTGCTTTGGGTGCCTTGATAAAGCACTATATCAATGCAAGTTGTTGTACATCAGAGTGCTGGCAGGTCTCTATGCTGCTCTATTATTATACTGCCCCACCCCCCCAACACACACATAAACACACACACACATGCAGGCTCTCTGCTCATCCCAATCATCTTAGGAGTGTGTGTATTGCATGCATGCATGTGTGCGACTTCCTTACCCCAGCACCAGGGGTGTAGTGGTAAAATAAGAGATGGGTAAACTATGCTCATGGTAAGGTGGACGGTATCAGACTTTTAAAAAAGACATTCAGAACATGTTTGATGATGGTGGAGGTTATTGTCTCATGTCTATCAATACCAGGGGTATTAAATGGTTCATACAGTGTTGATAAGTGTACATATTGTGAATGTGGATAACACAGTGTGATTTCTGAATGTTAAAAGTTACATTTGGTGAATAAACTCTTTTGAGAGGTGAAATTTCTGGATAGGTGGATAAACTGTGTTTACTTGCGTTTAGCCTCCACTACAACCCTGCCCAGTACAGACCACTATAGTCAGCATCCTGGGACGCACCAGCACTAACATGACACAGTCTCAGGGATAGATTATGCTCACAGAGAGTTTATTGTAACATAAAGGTGGCTGCTGGGCTGTGTCTCCACAAAGCATGCGGAGCTGCTATTACTTGGCACCGCTCCTCTTGGGCTCCTCCTCGCAGTACTTCTCCTCCAAGTCAGAGATGAGGGAGTTGAATTTCTGTTCATTGGACTGTTGTTTCCTCTAATGACAGAATGTAAATAAGGACTTATTTACAAAACTAGCAGCTAAAGTAGAGGGATTCCAGTCGTGTTTCCAAATCCATGTCTACCTTGATCAGAGCGGTCAGGCTGTCTTCACTGGTGATACCCATCTCCTTTTGTTTCGTTTCAGCCTCCTCTCTCTCCATCTCCACCTACATCAAGTTAGATCCTATTCTCTTACTTGCACTTTTGTCATCAAACTTATTTTGAACGAGCGGATTTCCTAAAATGTGAACCGCAATATTGCCTCTATCGTTGTAGTGTGTATAAGAAATAGATGCGCACCTTTCCTCTGCGGTTGCGCCTCTTCTGTGCGCTCTCGTGAGTGAAGGTCCTGTAGGCGGGGATCTCTTGCGCTTCGATGAGCCTCTGAAGAACCTCTCTGATGCGCGGCTCGTCTTCGGTCTCGGCGCACAGAGCGGACTCCATGATGCGGTCCATGTCCCCGTCGAACTCAATGTAGAGACGGCAAAGGTCCTCCCTCTCCTTCGTGGAACCTATGTACTTTTTCTGAGACCACATTTTGTCAAGTCGTCAAGGAAAAGGCTGAAGACTGCACAAGGGCTGCGTCTAATGGGTGACCTGTTGGGCTGTGTGCGAATCTGGTCCCTGCGCGAAACTTTATTGCCAGGCTCCATTGTGACGACTGAATTATGACGTCAATCAATATCCCTTTGGATAACCACACATGATTACAATTTTGTTATGGTTATAGTTATTTCAACTTGTACAAAAAGATCACCATGTGCAAGGCCCGAAACGTTTGTAACTTTTTGTGCACTTTGATTTAAATTTATTTTGGAGCTACGCACCGAGCGAAACATCTGTTAAACTTAAGGCGCAGACGCCACTTCTACTTACGTGACGTTGTACGTTTATAGAGTACCAAGCAGTTTGTCCAAAGCAACATACACTACATTAACATGATCAGTTTAGTCATAGAACCTAAAAAAAGAAAAAATATAGTAGGCCTAATATACTAATTAGAATGTACCAAAATAATAATAACCACAAACCATGACATTTAAATAGTACAATTAGTATACTGATGTTTTATATTTAGGTACTTTCTGTATTTAAAGCGATGACTGGTACCTTCATAATTTTTTTCAGCATGTATTGACTTGACACTATAGGCCTACTTTCAAATATAATTTTTAATCATTACAATTAAAACACAACATTACAAACAGTATAATCATAAGAAATGGGCAGATTTGTTACATCTAAATGTTCAAACAACTTCATACACGTGCCATGACAAGAAATAGGAATGCTAGAGCAGCTTTTTCAGTTGGGGGGAAAAAAAAAAATACTTGAATTATCTTCTAGAAAAGCTGAACGAACACACACACAACCACACGCAAAACATTTCAAAACGGCATTGAATATAATTTCAAAGTCAAATAGTAACCTTGAAGATGTACAACTTGAAATCATAAACCTGTACATAGGCCTAGTCTAAGGCCCCAATGACTGAGAGGCCCACTGTCCACAGGGGCTCTCATTGACAAAGCAGACTTGTTAGTGTAAGCGCTCGACTGCTCCACCAAAAGCAACAGCCCAGCCTCAACAGACCACACTCCTCTTTCTGCGTCTCTGGAATTTAATGACAAAATAACCGTAAACGTTATTTCTTAAGAGTTGTCCCAGCCTGCTGGAGTGAGCACACCGGGCGGCCTCTGCTAACGCCTGGGCACGGCGGCGGTGGCGGTCACACGCCATCATTTCTTCCCTTTCTTCTTGGCGGCTCCTTTGGCTCCCTTGCTTCCGCTCTGGCAGTACTTGGCCTCTAGGCCGGCGATGAGCGAGTTGAAGCCGTGCTCGCTAGACTTCTGCCTCCGCTGCAGCAACACACAAACGGACCACACGTCAGGGAAGGATCAGAGCCAACGTCACATGTAGCTGCGTGTAACTAAATGTATACAAGTGACGTTGGTAAAATGTATAATTAATCTATATATCCACACAGGACAGGACATGAGAGAAGAGAAAAGAAGAGAAGAAAGGAGGAGAGGAGAGAAGAGAAGAGAGGAGAGATGAGTAGAGGAGAGGACAGAAGAGAAGGGAAGAGAGGAGGAGAGGAGAGATGAGTAGAGGAGAGGAGAGAGGAGGAGAGGAGAGATGAGTAGAGGAGAGGACAGAAGAGAAGGGAAGAGAGAAGAGAGGAGGAGAGGAGAGATGAGTAGAGGAGAGGACAGAAGAGAAGGGAAGAGAGAAGAGAGGAGGAGAGGAGAGATGAGTAGAGGAGAGGACAGAAGAGAAGGGAAGAGAGGAGGAGAGGAGAGATGAGTAGAGGAGAGGACAGAAGAGAAGGGAAGAGAGGAGGAGAGGAGAGATGAGTAGAGGAGAGGACAGAAGAGAAGGGAAGAGAGGAGGAGAGGAGAGATGAGTAGAGGAGAGGAGAGAGGAGGAGAGGAGAGATGAGTAGAGGAGAGGAGAGAGGAGAGATGAGTAGAGGAGAGAAGAGAGGAGGAGAGGAGAGATGAGTAGAGGAGAGGACAGAAGAGAAGGGAAGAGAGAAGAGAGGAGGAGAGGAGAGATGAGTAGAGGAGAGGAGAGAAGAGAGGAGGAGAGGAGAGATGAGTAGAGGAGAGGACAGAAGAGAAGGGAAGAGAGAAGAGAGTAGAGTAAAGTAGAGGAGAGGAGAGATGAGTAGAGGAGAGGAGAGATGAGTAGAGGAGAGGAGAGAGGAGGAGAGGAGAGGACAGAAGAGATGGGAAGAGGAGAGAAGAGAGGAGGAGAGAAGAGAGGAGGAGAGAAGAGAGGAGGAGAGGAGAGGAGAGAGGAGAGAGGAGAGATGAGAGGAGGAGAGGAGAGATGAGTAGAGGAGAGGAGAGAGGAGAGGAGGAGAGGAGAGATGAGTAGAGGAGAGGAGAGAGGAGAGAGGAGAGATGAGTAGAGGAGAGGAGAGAAGAGAGGAGGAGAGGAGAGATGAGTAGAGGAGAGGACAGAAGAGAAGGGAAGAGAGAAGAGAGGAGGAGAGGAGAGATGAGTAGAGGAGAGGACAGAAGAGATGGGAAGAGGAGAGAAGAGAGGAGGAGAGGAGAGATGAGTAGAGGAGAGGAGAGAGGAGGAGAGGAGAGATGAGTAGAGGAGAGGACAGAAGAGATGGGAAGAGGAGAGAAGAGAGGAGGAGAGGAGAGATGAGTAGAGGAGAGGACAGAAGAGAAGGGAAGAGAGAAGAGAAGAAGAGTAGAGGCATGATGCGCCGTGTTACCTTGATGAGGGCCTCCAGACTGTCATTGCTGCTAATGCCCATCTCTTTCTGCATCTCTTCAGCCTCCTTCCTCTCTTTGTCAGCCTACTCAACACACACACACACACACACACACACACACACACACACACACACACACACACACACACACACACACACACACACACACACACACACACACACACACACACACACACACACACACACACACAATAGATAAACAGTAGATCGGCTACTCAGTTGCCTATTACATAAAGACATCAACTACACAGCACATGGTTTAGTGATCAAAAATAAGGCTAGACATAAAATTTAAACATGTGTGTGAGTGTGTGTTTGTACCCTGAGCCTATGGTTGCTCTTCTTCTTGGCGCGCTCCTGTGTGTGTGTGTGTGTGTGTGTGTGTGTGTGTGTGTGTGTGTGTGTGTGTGTGTATGTACCCACCCTGCGCTTGCTCTTCTTCTTGACGCTCTCGTGTGTGTGTGTGTGTGTGTGTGTGTGTGTGTGTGTGTGTGTGTGTGTGTGTGTGTGTGTGTGTGTGTGTGTGTATGTACCCACCCTGCGCTTGCTCTTCTTCTTGACGCTCTCGTGTGTGTGTGTGTGTGTGTGTGTGTGTGTGTGTGTGTGTGTGTGTGTGTGTGTGTGTGTGTGTGTGTGTGTACCCACCCTGCGCTTGCGCTTGCTCTTCTTCTTGGCGCTCTCGTGTGTGAAGGTCCTGTAGGCGGGCAGCTCCTCCGCATCCACGAGGCCCTGCAGGACGGCCCTGATGCGCGGCTCCTCCTGGTCCTCGGCGAACAGCGCCGCGTCCATGATGCGGTCCATGTCCCCCTCGTACTGCATGTACAGCCGGCTCAGGTCCTCCTTCTCCTCCGCCGTGTCTTTGTACTTCTTCTCAAACTGGAGGATGTCGTCTAGGCTGATCTGCACAGGAAGGCAAAACCATTCAGAAGCTCGGCCAACACCAGCTGGACGTATCAGGGGATCCAACTGGGCTGCGCAGCACTATACGTTTAGGCGGGGATCACTTTAGCCAGCGGCAAGCGGCAGGTTTCCTATTGGACTCTATGGTTCGGCAGCGAAACGGTGTCAACGCTGGCGTAACACTAGCGTTGAACACGCTGAGCGTTGAACTTGGTTCATCTTTCAAAGCGCAACGCGATCGTATTCAATTGACAAACCTGTTTGTGTTGCTTAGGAACAAGATAAAACGTATTATGGTCTGGGCGTTGCGTTACGTTTGCCGCTTGCCACTGGCTGATGTGATCCTCGCCTTAGTGTATGACCAATCCATTTGACAGAATAGCAGCCTGTTCAGGATAAAGCATTCTGTAGAGGTTTCCTATTTTGCACGTGTGGTCTTCCTTAGCAGCAGACAGTGAAATATGTATTTTTGGCACCCTTGATGCCCCAGTTAGTTGATAGTTAATGGTATCCATTGCCACTACTATAAACACTACATTACTACTAAATGATGTCCAAAGGCCAACCTAAACATACTTATAAACACACCTGACATAACACAGCGCCCCCATGTGTGGCGTACCTTAGGGAAGAGCAGTCTCCAGTACTCTTCCCAGTCGCGGTCCTGGTTCATGCAGTCAGATTCTTCATCAACTGTCCCCTGCTCGTCATAGACGGCTCTTTGGTCTTTGTCTTTCAGCACATCATACACTTTGCCCAAAACCTGAAAGACCAACACCATCCTTTAAAAAGCTTTAAATCACAATACAAACACAAAGACGTCAATCAGACTGAAGGTTAACAAATAAAGCTACCTGAAACTTCTCGGTTGCCAGTTCATCGCCTTGTGCCCTGTCAGGGTGAACCTGAAGGGACAGTTTGTAATATCCGCGACGCACGTCTCCGTCCGACGCCTCTTTGGTGACGCCGAGGACCTCATACAGGTTGGAGGTCTTGAACAGCTCCTCGCAGCGTTCCAGCAAACCCATGGTTCGAGTCCGAGCTACAACGTCAAGCAAGTGGAATCAGGCTTACCCATGATACAGTGCTAGTGCTAACTAGCAAAATGGTGCATCTATGACGACGACAACAAAGGAAAAATGCCATTTCAAAACATGGCACTGACGTCGCGCCACTTTTTAAGACAACAGTTAATCGATTTGACGGATTTACCTGTCTTTAGATGTCTAGCTAACTGACATTTAACAAGATCTAACAAGCCCATTTAACATGACAAGTCAAATGACGGTAAATTCTACAAAGGGATGGGAGATACTCACCTAGAGGTTAGGAACAAAAACTCACCAGACTGCTGTTATCACAACAGTTAACACAACTATCTTACTAAGGTTTTATTAGAGCCCGTTTACCGAGCCACAGATCTTTCCGTCAACCCTACAAAATTTGGCGCGCACGTCATTACGTCATAAACATGCAACGAAGTACGTCGCATCAGAATGCTTATGTAAAAGCTTACTTACAGGAATATGTACATTTCTCTTAGCATGTGTGTGCTCATATTAGACACATATATATAGAAATTAATGTGTTACTACGAATAATAGTACTACGAATAATAGCCCTCTTCACATCTTCCCAGAAATGAAAAAGCGACGCATGTATATGACGCAAGTAACAGACTAACCATAGATTGACCGGTGCTATCCTTTAGTGTCTATGGTACTATCCTACATTGCTTAAACATTAAAATATTGTGATTGTTAATTCCCCTAGATAATTGTTTTTTTCTGTTAATTTATTATTTATTCTCTTTGTTTTGTGCACCTTGCAACTTCGTTTTGTATAATTGTAACCATACTGTTTCACATTTGTCTTATCTCCATTTGTATCTAATAAAGCAGACAAAAGAAAAAAAAAGAAGAGACCAGTGCTACCTGAATGAAAGATGGCATATTGAATGAGAACATTAAGCTTGGGAAACTCTCTGGTGACAAAACTTTATCTGACTGTAGCATTGATTTGTAAGATCATACTTTTCTCCTTCATTGAGGCAATCATATTCAATCAAGTGTTACCCATGACCAAGACCTAAAATCTGGAATGTAGCCTAGACATTTCCATGATAGCTGGAACAATTATTTAAACACCCAACAAACTGAGGAATTATAATGACTTTATTGGTGAAATGGATTTTGCAAGAGGGTTGCAATGGTTGAACCAGGTATAGATGCCTTAACAGTAAATATTTACATTTGAAACGTTCAAATCTGCTTCTGCCTGCTGGGTAAAACCGTTCCACATGGTTGGCATGTCAATTCATTTTCACTCCTCAATTTTAATTTCTCTTTTCCATTTGAAATGTAATTTAAAATGGAACATCTGGACATTTTTAAAACATTTTAGCTATTGGTTCAAGTAAAGCAAACATTTTGTGACAATATGAAGTCAATTTGCCCTGAAGTTTTTTTTCCTTGTCCTAAATACGTACACTTTTTGTAAACAATTAAGGACATCTAAATCTACCACTCACAATAAAATACATCAAAAAGGTACAAAAAGGTCCATATATATAGATATATTAGTCTGAAAAGTTCTAATAATAATCTATGCACCAGCACAACAGGAAAACAAACTGAAAAAAATAATCTGTAAGTCAACATAATCACCAGTTAAAAAAATACACGTATATAAAAAAAGCGTATCGTTTTTAAAACCCGTGTGTGGATTATTTACAGCTGCGTGTGGGACTCAGTGCTTCATTTCCTCCTGGTGCGCCTGGCCGGGGTGGCGGTCTCTGTCGGGGTGGCGGTCTCCGCAGCCTTCTTCTGCGTCCGGCCTCGCGCCCGGGCACCACTGGACTCAGCTGGAGAAATGGAGCACGTTGGGAAATTAGCCTGGAGTCAGACCTTAGACCACAAGGGCAACTACAATCTAACAGTCTCCCTCCCAACAACAAGAGTAGTAAAAAAAACAAAGCCCAGAATTTGGCACTTGTGGCATTTTTTTCTTGTATCATTTTAGGTCAAAAACTATTTAACCAAATATAGCAATATAGACAATTTAGACCACAAGTCTACACTTAAAAGAAGCCTAGAGATAAAAAGAAACATATGGATAGCAATGTTGAGACTGAAGATACGGACCTTTGGGTGCCTCTGCTGAAACTGGCTCCTCCCCCAGGGTGGGCTCAGCCTCTAGCGCTTTCCTCTTCCCCCGGACGGCTTTGGGGGCGGGCTTAGCGGCGGGTTCGCTCTTCTCTGCGACCACCTCAGCCGCCTCCTCTGCCTTCTTGGCGGCTCCCCTCTTCCCTTTGGTGGCTGGGGCGGGCCCTGGTTCCGTGGCCGCCTGAGGTTCCTCCGGTGTAGCCGCCTTTGCTCGCCTCCTCTTGGGGGGAGACGCAGCGTTGGCCACTGCCTCCGTCTCCACTTCGGCCGTCTCTTTCCTCTTGGCTCCGCGCTTTGGGGCAGGAGCGGCTACTTCCTCGTCTGGCTGAGGCTTGACCTCCTTTGTGGCCGCTACCCTACCTCGCCTGCCTGTCGTCTTGGCAACAGGCTCAGCATCCTCTGGCTTGGCCTCCTCCTCCTCGGTCGCTACCGGTTCAGCGGTTTTCTTCGGCCCTCGGCCTCTCGCAGCACCCCTGCCCTTAAGCGCCGGCTTCACCACCGCAGCTGTGGAGGCGTCCTCAGTGGCGTCAGCAGCGGGCAGGGCAGACACTCCGCGCTTCACCACCGCAGCTGCGGGGGCGTCCTCAGTGGCGTCAGCAGCGGGCAGGGCAGACACTCCGCGCTTCGTCTTCTTTTTCTGAGGCTCCTCCACGTGGGGCTCAGCATCTCCGATCGACTTGGCCTCGACCAGATCGGCGCTCCAGTTTACAGACTTCTTGGTGACCTTGCTCTCGGTGGGTTCAGCGTCCGCGGCCTGGCCAGTGCTGGGGTCGCTCTCCACGGCCTTCCCCTTTCTGGCGACTCTACCTCTTCCCTTCTTGACAGGGGCGGCGTCGCTGACCTTCTCCTCAGTGTTGGCGATGAATGGCTCGGAAGCCTCTACAGCCTCTACCTGGGCAGGTGTAGTCTTGGCCTTTCTCCCGCGCCCTGACTTCACAGCTGGCGCCTGCTCTTCGGTCACCTGGGCTGGTTCTGCAGCAGGTTCTGGTGTCTCGGACCCCTCGCTCTCTGCCGCTGGTTCCGGTTCCGTCTTGGTCTTGCGTCCACGTCCTGAGCGGGCGGCTTTGATCTGAGGCTTCTCTTCTGGCTCCTCAGCGGCGGCGATCTGCTCTGCATCAGGCTGGACTTCAGCCTCCACCTCACTGGTCTGAGCAGGAGCCTGTTTGCCTCTGCGGCCTCGTCCAGTCTTGGCAGCAGGAGCCTGGGGCTTCTGCTCAGCTTTGGCTGCGGTGTGGTCTTCAGCCTCAGCCTCGGGTTCGCTTTCCTTGGCCACGTCCTCCTCCAGCGCTTTGGCAGCCACCTGCTTGCCTCTACGGCCACGTGCAGCTTTGGCAGCCACGGGTTTCGCTGGTTCTTCAACAGCTACAGCAGCAGCAGCAAGCTCGGCCTCAGCAGCAGGCTCAACACTAGGCTCGCTTTCCTCAGCGACCTCCTCTACCTGAGCGACCTCCTCTACCTGAGCAGGTGCCTGCTTGGCCCTCCTGCCTCGTCCAGACTTCACCACCGCTTGTGATGGCTGCTCTACCACCTCGGCAGGTGCAGCACCAACAGGCTCTGCAGCGGTTTCAGTCGCACTTTCCTCCGGCAATTCTTCCACCTGAACAGGAGCTTGCTTAGCCTTGCGGCCGCGTACTGCTTTGGTGACCTTAGCTTGGGGCTTCTCTGGCTCTTCAGTGGTGCGGTCTGCTTCAGGCTGGGCGTCAGGCTTGGTCTCGGCCTCGGCAGGAACCTCAACAGTGGCCTGTTTGCCTCTCCGACCGCGTCCGGTCTTGGCAGCAGGAGCCTGGGGCTTCTCTTTAACCTCGGCTTTGGGTTCGCTATCCGTAACTTCTTCGGCTTCTTCCACTTGGGCAGCGGCCTGTTTGCCTCTGCGTCCACGCACAGGCTTGGCAGCTGCAGGCTTTGCTGGTTCTTCAACCGGAGCTGCCGCAAGTTCAGAAGCTTCAGTGCTGGGCTCGCCTTCCGGAGCGGCCTCGGCTTCCACCTGTTCTTCGACCTCAGCAACCGGGGCGCTGCTCTCGACCTCAGGCTCGACAGTTGGCATGGCAACCTCCTCCTCCACTGCTGCGGCGGCTTTTGGCTGTCTGCCTCGGCGCCCTTTGGTGGTCTTCGGGGCGACGGCAACAGCAGACTCTTCCTGAGCTTCGGCGGCCTCGGACTCCTCTGCTGGCGCCGGCGCCTCCACGGGCTCCGATGTTGCGGCCACTGCTACCTCGCTGGCCTGGTCCTCCGCTTGCTCTGTGGAGTCCTGCTTGGCCTTGCGGCCTCTCCTCGGCTTGGCCTCGGCGCTCTCCTCCTGCAACTTCTTGGGCACTCTTCCTCTCTTCGCCCTGGAGGGACTCGCCACAGGAACCTCTTCGACCAGCTTCCGTCCTCGTCTTCCTTTAGCAGGGGCAGGCGCCTCCTGTGGCGCAGGCTCTGGCAGGTCCTGACTGGCTTCAGCGATGGCATCGGTCACCGACATGTCGGCCGCCCGCACTGGAGCAGCCTCAGCTTCCCCGGGCTCCGCTGAGCCCTCTGCAAGAGCTGCCGGCTCTGTGGATTTGGCCTCGCTGGCTTGGACATCTTCCACTGGAGCGATGGCTTCCTGGTCCTCCACTGGAGCGATGGCTTCCTGGTCCTCTGCTGATGCAACTGTGAGCTCTACATACAATCAACACAAAGGAATAGGACAGTCATTATTTGAGACTTGTTGTACTGGGTGTTAATAATCTGTATTCAATTATGAAGATTTATAAATAAATAAATAAATAAATAAACAAACAAATGAAAACATGAATGGCTTACCAGATGATTCAGCGGCACATTCGGGAGCACTCACTGCCTCTAGGATCTGAATGGAATAAATCAACAATTTTACAAAACGATCTGAATCATGTCTGTTTTAAAGTCTTATAATCTTGGTATAAGTAAATCGTTTTGTTCACTTTTAGTCAGAGGCAAGACAGAAATAATGTTTTTGTACCTCAACAGTTTCTCCTTGTTTGGGTTCAGTGACCTCTGCCACCACAGATTTGACCTCTTCAGCTGCTGGGGCAGTTACTCCGACTGGCTCGACCTCTTCAGGTGCTGGGGCAGTTACTCCGACTGGCTCTTCAGCTGCGGCAACCACCACCTCCTCACTGAGCTGCTCCTCTGCCTCCTCGGCCAAGACCTGTTTGGGTTTCCTCCCTCTCCTCGGTGTGGTCTTCACCACGTCCTGCTGGAGCAGTCTGGGCGTCCTGCCTCCCCTCGCGGCCCTGGCTGGGCTTGCCTGAGGAGTGTTCGCCGCCGCGTCCTCGTCCATCAGCTTCCTACGTCTTCCTCTGGCAGGCGTAGCCACTTCCTCCAGGACGAGGGGCTCTAGCAGGCCTTCAGTGGCGGCTGGGGTCTCGGAGAGCTCGGATGGAGCAGCCTCGTCTGGTACCTCTGCAGCGTCGGACGTGGGTTCCTGCGCGAGGTCAGCGATGGATGCAGCCTGCTGGGCTTCCTCTGGGGCCTCGGCGCTCTGAAGGGGGGCGACCTCGGCCTCCACCAGCTCCTCTGAGGCCTCTGGTGCCCTCTCCTGGACAACCTCTGCCTCCACCAGCTCCTCTGAGGCCTCTGGTGCCCTCTCCTGGACAACGTCGGCCTCCACCAGCTCCTCTGAGGCCTCTGGTGCCCTCTCCTGGACCAGCTCCCTCAGAGGAGAGCTCAGACGCTTGGCCAGAAGTTCTCTCTTCACTTCTGCGTCGACCGGCTCCTGGGGCTTGGCATCAGTGGCTGGGATTTCTTCCACCGGGCAGACGTTCTCCTTGTCCTCTTCTGTGGCAGCATTCAGCTCTAGAGAGGCATACAAACACAGACGTTGTAAAATGTCATACCAACTTACACTGCCATTTGCACTTGGTAACTCCTTTCAGCTTCTAACAGCCAACTCATTATACACTAGGTAGGGGTGTTCATAATTCCCTGTTTGACCAATAAGACTTTTAACCGATTAATGAGATCAGTTAAACAGCTAAAAACTTTTGCAGTATGGTCCATATGAGAGAGAATTCCCCATATTGCATACGAATCCCCACGGCCTGTGGAGAGCCAATCAGACACGTTTCTCATGGCTGGCCACTCTGAGTTATCTTTGCATAGCGGGGACATTAGTCCCATATGAGAGGCTATTCTCCATAGCACATCTCAGACTGCGCACGCAACTACAGCTGGAGTATCTCTGGATAAAAAGAAAAGGTAGGCTATGAAAATGGCACAAATTTCCATTGTTAAAATGTTGCTTGTTGATCATTAGATTAAATACAGTCTACCCGATAGCAGAACTGCTCGTCGCTCAGGCACTCTATGGGCCTGCCTAGGCTACTTGCTATTAATAGGTTCCATCTAACACAAAATAGACTATAGCTGCCGGACCTGCCTTTTGACTGCATTTGCGTTGTAGGACAAAATGTTAGTTTAGTTTTGAAGCTGTTTTATTTATTGCACAAGCAAGAAGTCAGGCAATGTCTTGCTCATTATTTACATAAGTTGTGAATTGTTTGCACTTGAAAAATGTAATCACTTCTAATTTCTTAAGGTTTGTTTTTTTTCTTTGTGTCGGTGTGTGACGCTCACGTATCCGTTCTAAACGGGCCTACATTTCTTTTAACGGGTTAACGGTGAATAGTCAATTAAGGAGTGTCGACTATCGGTGACGAAAAATAGCCGAAATGGACATCCCTATTGGCTAGTTGCACGAAAGGCTCTTGGTGAGCTTGTTTGTTTCCTGGAGCCAGGTGTGTTTGAACCTGCCACTATTCCGAATGTAATTAGTGACTACACTACACCGGTCCTGTAGATACTAATTACAGTCACCGAGAGCCTTTCGTGCAATTAGCCAGTACAGTAGTGTGTTAGCGCAACTAGCGAATACAGCAGTGTGATAGTGTATCTGAAAAGTATCTGTGGTCATCTTTCTCTTGCTCTCAGCTGAACCAAACAAGTCAACCTACATCCCTAACTGTAACTCAGAAACTTTGTTGTAAAATATAAAGCTTTTTAGAAACCAAATGTTAACACATAAAGGTTTTTTTTGTTTGTTTTTTTTAAAGACCTCATTCTAATGCATAAACGTTTGTAACGACCCATTTTAATGCACAAATGTTTTTGGGACCTAATTGTGATGCATATAAAGCATTAGCTCACCTTCAAGGGCCTCGGGCAGCTCCTCAGCAGCAGCAGCAGCACACTCTGGAGCAGCCACGGCCTCCTGGACCTGCAGGCACGGAGCAATGGAGTTTAGGAGTTGTGTTGAAAAAGGGAGCAATGGAGTTTAGGAGTTGTGTTGAAAAAGGGAGCAATGGAGTTTAGGAGTTGTGTTGAAAAAGGGAGCAATGGAGTTTAGGAGTTGTGTTGAAAAAGGGAGCAATGGAGTTTAGGAGTTGTGTTGAAAAAGGGAGCAATGGAGTTTAGGAGTTGTGTTGAAAAAGGGAGCAATGGAGTTTAGGAGTTGTGTTGAAAAAGGGAGCAATGGAGTTTAGGAGTTGTGTTGAAAAAGGGAGCAATGGAGTTTAGGAGTTGTGTTGAAAAAGGTGGAACAGGCACGTTCTCCTTTCCGTTATAAATCAAGACTAAGTAATCATGCCTTCAGTGAGGAGTGAAGTGCATACATCAGCTCCTTTTAAAAACATACTGCCCATTACACCAGGCTCTATCATCAGGCAAAGAAAAGAAAAAAAAAAAAAACATGAAATATTTATATGTTGTGAACAAACATTATGATGCTCCAGACCGGGGGGGATGATGACGACTATACACCAAGAAGCCATTACCTCAACAGCCTCTGTGATGTGTGTTTCGGGCTCCTCTGGTTCCTGCATTAGTTCCTCGGGCTCCTCTGGTTCCTGCATTAGTTCCTCGGGCTCCTCTGGTTCCTGCATTAGTTCCTCCAGGCCTCCGAAGTCCTCTACGGCTGCAGCTCCCTTCTGCCTGGGCGTCTTCATGAGCTTGCTGAGGCCAAACTTCTCCTGGACGGGCTCTCCTCTCGTCTTCGGGGTCTTCAGGAGGTGCTTGACTCCAGAGAGGTCTTCTTCGACCGGCTCGGCCTTCTGCTTCGGGGTCTTCACCAGCCTCTTCAGGGCGACCGCACACAACACTGGGCTGTCGCACTTCTCCCTGGGGGTCTTGGTAATCCTCTGGATGCCCGTCAGGTCCTCCACAGGGGTGGTCTTCTGGTTGGGGGTCTTGAGCAGCTCCTTCACGCCGGTCAGACACATCTCCTGGGGGGCTTTGGGCTGTCGCGGAGTCTTGAGCAGCTTGCCTCTCAGGTCCTCCACGGGCTCGGCCTTCTGTTTGGGGGTCGTGAGGATGCGCTTGACTCCGGTGAGGCAGGTGGCGGCGGCAGGCTCGGCCTTCTGACCAGGTGTCTGGGTCACTGACGCATCAGAGGGTTCATCTTGTCCTGCAGACACCGTGTCCTCGGCGACAAAACTGGTCTCCTCGGCAACGAAGCTGGCTTCCTGTTCGTCCTGAAGGAGGCGATTGACCGCTTCGCTGTTGTAGCCGCTACGCTTGGCAGTGGACGCCACGCTCAGGGGAGACACCACCATCTCACCTAGGAAAACATAGTGTTACTTTAACACCACCATCTCACCTAGCAAAACATAGTGTTACTTTAACACCACCATCTCACCTAGCAAAACATAGTGTTACTTTAACACCACCATCTCACCTAGGAAAACATAGTGTTACTTTAACAATAAGCCATTATTCTGCTAATATAGTCTTTTACTTGAACACTACTAAGACAGAATTATTTAACAGCATTGCACCCAGAACCAGAATACACTTAAATTTATATTCATCTCCTAGTTTCCAGAATATTACTTTTGATCATTTTATCTGCCTTCCTAGGATTCACATTTGTGATGGTAAAAGAAGGCCAGTGATGCACTGACTACTTACCAGTTTCCTCCGGAGTTTTCATCACAGACAGCTCAGCCATAGTGGCCAACAGCAGAGGAGTGCCAGGGATGACGCTCTTTCTGGTAGATGCTCTTTGCCTGTTGTTTGCGGGAGTTTTAAAGATATCTGAAACCCCTGAAAGCAATAATACAACAAAGGACGGGGAAAATCAAGATTATTAATGAGGAAACATAAAAAACCTACATGACACACAGAATTGTTAATGGTGTACAGTACATCTCAAAAAGCCTCCGCAGGTCCCCAAGCCAACGCGTGTCAGGCCAGGACTGCAAGTCAGTCACTCAAACGCTTCATGTACCTGAGAAATCCTCGTCCATCTTCATGTCGATCCTGGCGAGGGCGACGTTGGGCACCATCTTCGGGGCTCCACATGCCACCTGCGCTGCTCTGAGCTGGGCCCTGCCCACTACGATGGTGGCAGGAGAGTTGGCATGCCCAGTGCTGGAGTGCTCCTGCAGTCGCCTGGCTGGAGTCTACAACAGGAGTTAAATAGATCTGATCAACAACACCAGCAGCTTGCATTCATGCTTGTGTGTGTGTGTGTGTGTGTGTGTGTGTGTGTGTGTGTGGCCAGTGCTGGTGTGCTCCTGCAGCCTCCTGGCTGGAGTCTACAACAAGAGTTAAACAGATCTGGGGCCGTATTCACAAAGCCTTTTATCTTACCACTAGGAGTACTCCTAAATAGCATTAAAAGATTTTAGCTAGGAGTTTTCTCTTCAAAGTTATTCACAAAGCCTTTCAGACCTACTCTTAGTAAGGAAAAATGACAGCTCCTAAACTAAGAGTGAGTCTTCGTTGCTATGGATTACGTCATTACTCATGCACGAGCTTGACTGAAGTGACCACCTTGATTGGCTGATAATTGTAACGCGGGAATGATTCCAAACACCTCCCTTACGATGATGAGTGACAGGTGACAGGTCTGAGAATGCGTGCGCTACATAAGGACGGAAGATGATGAATAACTAAATAAAAAGGCCTAAATGAATCAAGAGTAAGGCTAAACAAATGGCCTAGTAGCCTAATGAAACATGCGGATTGATCCAGTATCTTTGCAGCATTATTAAATTAACCTGTCACCATAGCCTATACCTACATTTGGAAAGAGAACATTTTAATTTAATTCACAATGAAGCATTACATTTAATTTACATGTTGACAATGAGTAGTTTTGGTTGTTGTTGGTGGCGTTATTGCATCCCTTTTATGCCTACAATGCAAAATTGTTCCCTCGCGATTGGAAGCTCCTGTAGCCGCATACGCATTTCAAAACATCGCAACGTGAAATGCCACAAAAAGGGTTTGTGAATAGGTCTTAGGGAGTTAGGAGTCCTCTCGACTTATTTTAAGCTGTCCCAGACTTAGGTGCTACTTTTAGGTCTAAAATGCTTCGTGAATTACTTTTAGTGAAAAAAAAGTAAAAAAGTCCTAAAGTTAGGAGTGACACGCCCATTATTTTTAGGAGTTGCTCCTAAATTCGCCAGTTAGTAGCTACTTTTAGCCTTAAAATTCTTTGTGAATACGGCCCCTGATCAACAACACCAGCAGCTTGCATTCGAATAGCACTTTATCAAGGCACCCAAAGCTCTTTACAGAGAAGGTGGAACCTCACTAATCACCACCATTATAAGTATGGATTGTACATTGGCTTCATAACAAAAGTCTTAAATATGTGCAAGATATGCTTTAAATCCAGTCACAAATATGTAGAAATACATTCTTAGAGTAATTTATTGTGTATTAGCCACATTGTGTATAAGCTGCAGAAGTGTTATATGCAAATATGCAACCAAACCATATTAACTGCCCCTGTGTATTAACCTCATAGCTAAAGAAAATGTGCAAAATCAATGTATAAACTGCTACTAATAGTTGGGAAATGATGGTAAAACACAACCCCTGAATATACAGTTTAGATTCTAGTGTTTGAAAAACTGGTTTAAAGTTAACAAGAGAGTGGAGTCCCATCACATTACCTTAGGTTTTGGGCTCTTCGGTTTTGTTGCCACAGCCTTCTTCACCACTTTGACTTTAGCGGCTGGCTTCTTGGCAGCAACCTCAGTCTGGGTTTTGGTTTGGCCAAACTTCACAATATCCGCAAAGGACTTCACCACTTCAAACAGAACCACAACACAGGAAAATTAACCTCTTAAGTTACATTACACATAATAAAACACATACTACAAAGCATAACATATCCACTGATGCATATTGATAGAGCCGTATTGCGTATTGTTACAAAACTACATGAAAAACTGACCAAGACGGATGGACAGATGGGCAAGTATGTTAAAAAGGATTAAAAAAAAGACGTTGTGAAGAATGGGGAGAGAGAGGGAGCATGCATGTGGGTTTCTGTTTCTTGGTTTTTCTACATTTCTGTACTGCATTTGCTTGGGCAACACTATTTTATGCCAAGCCAATAAAGCGTATTGAATTGTTAGAGAAAAGAAAAGAAAGAAAGAAAGAAAGAAAGAAAGAAAGAAAGAAAGAAAGAAACCCCACCTTTGAGGTTGGCCCTGGACGCTCCACTGCGTCTGCGGATGCCGTCCAGCGTGGCCTTGCCCAGGCTCTTCCTGGAGGTCTTCTTGGCGGACTCCTTGATGCTCCTCCTCTTCAGGGGGATCTTCGGCGTGGCGCTCTCTGGCTGGGGCGACGGCGTGCTGATGCGGGAGATGGAGAAGCGGCCTGACACGGTGGCCGTCTGGCTAGGTGACCTCCGACCTGAGGAAGGAGAACTGGCAGGACTGGCTTTGCCCGCTGGGGACTTCTCTTTGGCGGGGGAAGGAGACTTCCTGCCTTTGGGGGTTTGTTGGTCTGCTTTTGCGGGACTCTTCTGCTTGGCAGGAGACTGACGTTTGGGCGATGTGGTGGCGGCAGCCGACTTCTTGGTAGGAGTGCCCGCTTGCTTTCTAGGAGATGGAGTCTTGGCTTTGGGAGATTTCTTTGCCGGCGAGGGAGTCTTGGCTTTGGGAGATTTCTTTGCCGGCGAGGGAGTCTTGGCTTTTTTCACAGGACTTGCTTTGGCTTTGGGGCTCTCCAGGATGGTCTCTCCAAGCTTCCGACTCTGCTCACATAAAGTAAACATATCAAAGTTTTAATTTCTTGTATAATGTTCAATAAAACACAAAATGAACAGTGAAAAGTATTTATCTGTACAATATTCAATTCATAATAAAGTTGAAAAAATAACTACTTTAATGTAATGCTCTCACTCTCAAACAACTCTGAGTACATGACTGAGCATGTGATTTAGAACACTGGCGTTCCGTGTGGGAGCTCTATGCTTTAACCTGTGCGCGCACACGATTGACCATATGATTTAGCCCCACAGTAACATTCCCAAACCGCCGTTCCTTGTGTACAGGGCTGTGTGCTCACGTGTGGCATATGAGTAAGCGCCACAGCGACATCCCCTGTGTCCGGGGAGGCGTGCTCGTGTGGGGTATATTATTTCATACAACAGCGACATTCCCTGTGTATGGGGCTGCGTGTTTGTGTGTGTATCCGTTTTATATTATTTCATGCAACAGCGACATTCCCTGTGTATGTGGCGGCGTGCTCGTGTGTGTGTGTACAAGGAAGTTTATTGTCACATCAGTGTTTCCCATACATTGACTTATTTGTGGCGGCCCACCACAATATCAACATTGACCACCACACAATGATTTTCCAGGTTGTACTAAATTGTGCTTAGAATCATAACCGCGCTGCACTAATTTGTTAAAAACTGTTGCATTCGAGTTAATTCTGCAAACCTACCACCACAAATAGAACTCAATTCTGTGGGAAACACTGCACATGCTACTGGATGTAAGAATTGCAGTGAAATTATGTCTGGTGTCAGTTTAGTAGATTAAGTGGCAAGGGCTGCATAAGAAAGGTGGGGGAGGATTGGGATTGTGTATGTGTTTTATATGATTTCATGCAACAGCGACATTCCCTGTGTCGGGGGCGGCGTGCTTGTTTGTGTGTGTGGTATATTATTCCCTGTGTCGGGGGCGGCGTGCTTGTTTGTGTGTGTGGTATATTATTCCGTGTGTGTGTGGCGCGTGCTCTTGTGTGTGTGTGTGTGTGTGTGGTATATTATTCCGTGTGTGGGGCGCGTGCTCGTGTGTGTGTGTGTGGTATATTATTCCATGTGTGGGGCGCGTGCTCGTGTGTGTGTGTGTGGTATATTATTCCATGTGTGTGGGGCGCGGGCTCGTGTGTGTGTGTGTGGTATATTATTCCATGTGTGGGGCGCGTGCTCGTGTGTGTGTGTGTGTGGTATATTATTCCGTGTGTGGGGCGCGTGCTCGTGTGTGTGTGGTATATTATTCCGTGTGTGGGGCGTGTGCTCGTGTGTGTGTGTGGTATATTATTCCGTGTGTGTGTGTGTGGTATATTATTCCGTGTGTGGGGCGTGTGCTCGTGTGTGTGTGTGTGTGGTATATTATTCCGTGTGTGTGTGTGTGGTATATTATTCCGTGTGTCGGGCGCGTGCTCGTGTGTGTGTGTGTGTGGGGCGCGTGCTCGTGTGTGTGGGGCGCGTGCTCGTGTGTGTGTGTGTGTGGGGCGCGTGCTCGTGTGTGTGTGTGTGGGGCGCGTGCTCGTGTGTGTGTGTGTGTGTGTGTGGGGGGCGCGTGCTCGTGTGTGTGTGTGTGGGGCGCGTGCTCGTGTGTGTGTGTGTGTGTGTGTGTGGGGCGTGTGCTCGTGTGTGTGTGTGTGTGTGTGTGTGCTCATGTGTGTGTGTGTGTGGGGCGCGTGCTCGTGTGTGTGTGTGTGTGTGTGTGTGTGTGGGGCGCGTGCTCGTGTGTGTGTGTGTGTGGGGCGCGTGCTCGTGTGTGTGTGTGTGTGTGTGTGTGTGTGGGGCGCGTGCTCGTGTGTGTGGGGCGCGTGCTCGTGTGTGTGTGTGTGGGGCGCGTGCTCGTGTGTGTGTGTGTGTGTGTGTGTGGGGCGCGTGCTCGTGTGTGTGTGTGTGTGTGTGTGGGGCGCGTGCTCTCGTACCTGCGTGAGGCCCATGGAGGCCCTGCGGAGCAGAGACTTGGGCGTGTGGACGAGCGCGGCGCCCAGGCTGCGGCGGCGTGGGGTGGCGCCGCGGCGAAGCGGGGAGTCGGGGGGCAGCCGCTTGTCAAACAGCTCCGGGCTCAGCTGACCACCGAAGGACACGCGCTTCTTCTTGGCCAGTGGGGTGGGTCCGTCGAGGTCCCCACTCTTACGCTTCTTACTGGACGAGGGCTTGTCGCCTGAGGAGAAACACACACATTTATTCCAAAAGTTGGAACTCAAGTGGAATCGAATACAACATGAGAACAACTGCATATCAGTTTTTCTACTACATCAGCTCCCGGCTCAAAACAAAGACGATTTCCCATTCAGCATTACATTTGGAAAGACGCATATGATTACAACTGGCATTGCACTTTGCCCTGCGTTTAAGTGAGGGCCCCTGGTGCTGTTGCCAGGCGCGTCCTCACCTTTGGTCCTTGATGGCGTGGACAGCTCGATCTGCTGCAGCACGTCCTGCACCCTGAGCCTCTGGCCTGCGTTGGCCCTGGGGGAGGTCCTGGGCGACTGCTTCACTTCCTGGGACGCCTCGGCAGGGGAGGGGTCCGGTTTGGGACTGGCGGGGGAGGGGTCCGGTTTGGGACTGGCGGTGGGGGTGGCGCTGCTCCTACTCTTGGGAGACTTTGGAGGCTTGCTGGGCTTCTCAGCGCTCTGGGGGTCGGACAGGATCTGCTGGACCACCTCGTCTGCGCTGAACTTCTGGGGCGTCTGCGGCGGGTTCTTCTTCCCCGAGGCCGGAGTGGGGGTGCCGGGGGACCGGAGGGCCGATGAGGAGCACGAGCGCTTCTTCGTCCCTGGTGCTGCCGGAGCCTCGGCCTGCTGGGACGTTTCCTCCACAGCGGCCGGCTGTTCCGACGCGCAGGCTGCAGCTGGTTCTGGTCCTGTTTCGGGCTGACCCACTGATCTGCGTTTCTTCTGCGCCGACTTGGGCGTCGTGGCTACGGAGGCGGCCTCCTTCCCAGCCGGAGTGGCCGGCAGGGCAGCCTTCGTCTTCTGCGGAGTGCCTTTGACGTCCACGGGTGTGGAGGCATCCTCGTCTGAGACCTTGGGCGTCGCTGGCTTTTGCGAGTTACGCTTGGACAGTGGAGTTTTGCCTTGACCCCCAGAGCTCTTCCATGGAGACTTGGGGTCCAGATCTTGCTTGATCATCTGATACAGCTCAGAGAAAGGAGACTGGGCATCTTTGCTGGATTTGGTCGTGTCCATAGTGACCATCTCCTTGGTTGCCTCCACTGTTTGGGCCATGGAGTTGGCAGTTTTGGATCCATCTTTCAGACAGGAGTCTGTGCAAGGCACAACCAAAACAATTCACATTATTATATGATAAATGATACTTGAATACACTGTCCAGAACCAATTGTTCATGGTTACATTAGACTTAAGCAACAAATGCCCCAGAAAACAGCATGAACAAAGAATGAATACTTACCAGAGGCCGAGATGTACTTTTTCTCAGCTGATGAATCTCTTCCTTGATGTTCTTGTAAAACCTAAAAACATATATTTTCGTATTTTTTAAAGTTTGAAAGACAGCCTTTTCTGATTCACCTCAAAGCAGGTGAAAACGTCACCACAACCAAGAGCAAAGATCAGTGCTAAAATGAGCACTTACACACCCAGTCTTTCCAGTTACTAGAATTATTATCAAAAGATACTAGTCATAATCTCAACAAACTGTTTTAACAACAGATTTCAGATTTGACCTTACACTAGCTTAGTTAACTTGTTCTAATGCAATTACAGCAGATTTGACCTTGCACTAGATAGTTAACTTGTTCTAAGGCAATTACAGCAGACTTGACCTTACACTAGCTTAGTTAACTTGTTCTTCAAGTACAGCAGACAGGTGTACAAGCAGTCAGTCATAAGTTATGGTAAGACATCTGACAAGAGTTTCTCTTATACATTTAGCCACACAGAGGAACGTGTTTATATTTTACATACGAAGAGAATCTAACACACAACGTACCTGAAGAGTTTCTCCCTTTCCTGACGTAGACACCCTCTTTTTCTTTGGAGTGGGTGGAGGAGGGGCTTCAAACCTAGAGATCCAAAACAAAACAAAAAAGAAAAAATCTCATTAAAGAACTCATGGAAATGAGGCGAAGGCCTTCTACCCAAAATGTGTGAGTGCAAGGGGGCGAAATTAAGTTGAACCATCATCAGCATTACATAGATTTCTCCAGAAGCTCAGATGATCATCTTACCTAAAAGAGCGATCGATAATGGTAAATACATCACCGTCCTTCAGTCGTTCAGACTGCTGCATAGGCACACCATTGATGCAAGTGGGGTTCACTGAACTCAAATTGGTCAAGACAACCTGAAACATCACAACACACAAAACATACAAAAATTGTAACACTGCATATAGCTAATAGAGATTTGGCAAAGGTGCATGTAGTTAAATTTGGAAACAGTGGTTCACCTCTTTATTCTCGTTTATCTCAACCCTGCAATGTTCTTTAGACACCTGGGGCAGCTGAATACGAATGTCACAATCAATTTTTCTGGAAGAGGATTAATGAGATGTTAAATTTCATTGCCATCATCAGCAGACATGTCATGACAGTAGTAAAGACTAAACAAAGGTTATTTTCCTATATGCAGTTTTCGTAACGAATACACGCTTGAGCTGATCTCTCTTTTAGACAAAGGCATTCATGATTGGTCTAGCACAAAAGACAAGGCATGACAAATACACCATCCAGATTGTACAAAAAAGGTGATTGGTTCCCTGCAGAAAAACGTGGTTACGTCTACTCTTAACGTCAGAAACAAAAAAGCCCGCCTGTGCTACCTTGTACAACCTCAGCCATTTCCGCGTGGGATTTATGCGCTGCCGTTTTCATAAGTACATGTCAAACCACACGACTCGTTTGTGTTCAATGACAAAGTATCAGCATTGTCTTACAGATGTACAGCAACGCAAAGAAACGCCAAGTTGAATCAAAGCAAAAGCACTCACCTTCCAAACAGACATGCCGCCGTGAGGGGAAATTCAGTGCCATCCCCGCCGCCTCTCCGGATGACAACTATTTTCCCGTGAAGAGGCATCTTCTGGGTGACTTAACTTACCTGAGAGAGAAAAAACATTTTACTGGGTGTTTGTTTAATCGAGTCACTGACAGGGTTTACTCCACAAATTGTTTCATAGTGTCTGACAGGACAAAATATTCAGACTAGGCCACAAAAGTGCAGCTAACCACGTTGCCCATGCCGTAACGTACAACTTGGGGATAACCTAGGTCAGCTTTACTTTATAACTCAACCATTTGGAGCAAATGTCAACTCGTTCAACTCAAGTTGAGCAAAATGTTGTTGACGATTAGACTCCAGTGTGCGATACCGTTAGCAGCTAGCATCTACGTCCTTTTAGTGCTGTGCTGACCTGAAGGCATCGCTAAGTTAACATGCATCAAAAACACTAGGCTATCGTTTAACATTAGGCTACGCCAACAGGTTTCTGAGATCATTGGTCACTACTCGTATCATGTACCTAACGTAAAACCTTGACAATTAAAATGAACATATGGACTAGCAAAAGCATTACTTAACGTTAGCAATGGTTATGTTCCCAACGTTCGGTATGGTGAAAATTTCAGCTGGCTATAGACTTGATTTCTATTGCAAATTACACAGCACATTTTGCTGAAAACATGTCTGAAAACAGCAAGAAGGATAAACGTCTTTTCGAAATACTGACCTTATTTTTTATATTAAAGTTACTTCTGTGTCCACCATGCCTGGTGGCTGCTGTCCGATACTCCGCTCTGTTTATCCGAATTTCTACACAGGGACCGGGTAAAGGGACATCGCTGGACACACTACTGGCAGCGTGTGAATGAAAACTGTATATCACTCCGCCAGCACATGTTATAACATTTTAGCCAGGAAGGGTTATACTGAATATTTTCACACTACAGCTAAAACACACATTATTTAGAAATGCGTTTATTTATGTCGTTGGATATATTAAATTAACAACTCAAACGGGGAACTATTTAGTCTGTGTAGTACTCTGCGGAGGGATCTGAGGCATACAACTTCTTTTGATTTGAAAAAAACATTTGAAATTCCGCGCGAAGCCCAACCATTGGCTAGCGTCATAATGTATGACAGCCAATCCATATCATAAGGGGAATGCCGTAGTAATTTGAAAAATGATTTGTTCTAAAATACAAAAACTACAAACCAAAGATTCTCCGCTCTAGAATCTTTGCCACAAACACTGGATATTCGGTCGCCAATAATTTGGTTATGGTTATGATTATGATATTTAGCAGCAACAACAATACAATACAATACAATAGTTACATTTAACAGTAAACAATTTAAAAAGTTGGTAAGACTTGCCTACACCAAGGTCAAGAACAACAATGTCAATTCAATCAAGCCTGAAAATAAATAGGCTACTATAATATAGCCTACAAACCATAACGTATAAGAAACGCTTAAGAAACTAAGTGCATGTTGAACAGATATGCCTTAATTAAGACCCCTCTTGAAAGACCCAAAACTATATCACAGGAACGGAGAGCACTAGGCAACTCATTCCACCAACAATGGACCACTGAGGAAAAGTCATTTCAGGCCTGGTGCATGACATAAGTGGTCGTTATATGTAAATGAGTGATCTTACGTGCCTTTGCTGAGAGATCTACAAAGGTGGAACAAAGGAGTGTTTTCCTGACCCTAACTGCTGATCGTTGCAGATGGATGTTTGTGAAGCGGTGTGTGCCATTAAAAGTGAGATCCATGAAACGTGTCAGAAATGTGGGACTATTTCTCAAGCAAGATTTATAGGGTAACAGTGCAGAATTTAAAGCGTAGGCTCCTAAAATCTAAAGCACTGTGGTAAAAAAAAAAAATATCCTGAGCAAGCCTGGTTATTATTTAGCCTCTGATCCCATAAGACTAGCATAGCAAAGCCCAGGCCCCCACATCCAAGTTATGGGAATTGAATAATGAAACTGTTGTAGTATGTTTTCAGCCTGTACTATTGTTTGTAGCAATGTAACTGGGGAGCCTCTGTGTCTGAATGTATAACTTATAACTTAAATATATAATTTATAAGGGTTTTCCCAAACCAAAGACCATTACCTCTCAAGAACACCATGCCTAAAGAGGGTTGAAGTTAGTAATCAAGGACCTTTGACCATGCTGTGTGTGTTCATGCCAAGAGAGTCTTTGAGCAGAAAAAGCAAGCGCACGCCGATAGTAGGAGTTTTTTTTAGGTGCTGGTCACAGGATACGTAATATTCTGAACAGGAGACCGCATACTCTATAGCAGCTCACGTGCCTATTCTAAGATTGAGAAAGGCCATATAGGCCGAAACTATTGGCAGTTATTCTATAGCAGCTCACGTGCCTATTCTAAGATTGAGAAAGGCCATATAGGCCGAAACTATTGGCAGTTGCTAGAGTGTGCGGTCTCCTTCTGTACAGAACATGCCAGGAGAGTCAACATTGCCCATGGAATCATCAGTATTTATGTTTTTTTCTGTGTGTGAAGCGTCAACATTGCCCATGGAATCATCAGTATTTATGTTTTTTTCTGTGTGTGAAGCGTCAACATTGCCCATGGAATCATCAGTGTTTATGTTTTTGTCTGTGTGTGAAGCGTTTTGAGTAGTAGTCAATGTGTCAGAAAATGAAATGTGCTGCTATATAAATAAATATGTGCTACTTTCTTCTAGACAGCACCAGTTTGCACTTTTGGCATCGGAAGACTGTGCAGAGCTATGTTGTCCCTGCTAGTGACAGACACAAGCATGCCCTTTCAGCTCCATAATCAACCGCAGGTCCACACCTGCCCAGGGTCAGTCAGGAGGCTATGGCCAATATGTATAAGAAAGTAATGGGGATTATGTTTCTTATTTACAAGGCAGACAACTTAACCAGTCAGCTGCAATTTTCCTGACTTTCAGGACATCTCATTACATTACATTACATTTGGCTGACGCATTTTTAGCCAAAGCGACTAACAACATGGTAAACAGTTTAAGTTTTTAGAGCAATTCTCAACAATTTTAGGACAATTTAAAAAACATTAGAGTACAGTAAGAATAAGTGCATCAGTGAGTGCTGTTTTTAACAGTTACGTGTCAGTTTAAGACGGCTGGTAAGTGCTAGGATCAGCAAGACTTGTTGTAAGTGTTGCTATGAGAGGAGATGTTCTCTAAAGAGCTGGGTCTTCAGGAGTTCCTTCCCTTGTAGGAACTGGCAGTGTGTTCCACCAACGAGGAACAACAGATGAGAAAAGTTTGGATTGGCCTGAGCGTACCGGTGGTAGAGCTAGACGTCCGTCTGAGGAGCGCATCGGTCTGGAGGTAGCGTATGTCTGTAAGAGGGCATTCAAGTAGGTGGGAGCAGAACCGGAGACTACTTTGTAGGCAAGCGTTAGAGCCTTGAATTTGATGCGGGCCGCCATAGGTAGCCAATGTAGCTGGATGAGCAGCGGGGTAACATGTGTCCTTTTGGGTTGGTTGTAGACCAGGCGCGCCGCCGCGTTCTGGATCATCTGAAGTGGTTTCACTGCGCAGGCTGGGAGACCTGTCAGGAGGGCGTTGCAGTAGTCAAGTCGTGAGATGACTATTGCCTGAACCAGAAGTTGGGTAGCATCTTGAGTTAAGTAAGTCCTGATTTTCCGTATGTTGTAGAGTGCGAAACGGCATGACCGGGCGACTGAGGCAACATGATCTGAGAAGTTTAGTTAGTTGGTTCAGGGTCCTGCAGGTTAATTCCATGTTTTTTTGGCTGGGACGGTTATGTCACAGTATGAACTCTTGAGCTCCCGTCCAAGCTCAGGTTATAAAGGCCAAACAATGGATGTGCCACCTATGACAACTACAAATTGGGACCCCAAAAGTGAATTTAAAATCTTTATTATACTGGGGCCAAAGAGAGTATATTGACTCGATGTATCACTGTGTGGTATGCAAACAGTTCTCGGAAAGACCACAATGCCGTGCCAAAGCAGGCGGTGCGCTCAACTGAGCGCATGTTTAGGACTCCTCTTCCCTCCCTGCATGACATACATCCACCCATGCAGGACTCGAGCCAAGAAAATAATAAAGGACTCCACCCATCCCACTGTCTGTTCAGTTTGCTGAAATCAAGCAAGGTCTTCAAATGTTTGTTGGCCAAAACTGCGAGACTAAGGAAAAGCTATTTCTAATCGCTAAGGCCATAGACTCCTCAACATGGACATGCCTGTCACTTTAATGAAAACTGTGTACTGAATCGATGTGGTCATTCCAACTGTTTTCCTTTGCAATCAGCAGTAGCCTGTATAAACTGGTGCCCATTTCAATGTACATTTTTAATATGTAGATGTAACGGATGCCAGCTAGCTTAGCTGTGCTTGTGGAACGTTGGTAAACCTCACCCGACACCTCAAGAGTGCTTCTGGCATGCGAGCCAGTAGCCTGGGCTATTGGCTCAGTTGTTAGCGCGCTCGCCTCCCGATCCGAGGTGCTGCTGTTCGCGGGTTCGAGTCCGGGCGTGTGCAGGGCTGAATCACGCAGGTTCAACACAACGCAGGTTACATTGGTGCCGTGACCCGGATCGGGAGTGAGGTTTAGGGGGGTGAGTGTAACGGATGCCAGCTAGCTTAGCTGTGCTTGTGGAATGTTGGTAAACCTCACTCCCCGACGCCTCAAGAGTGCTGCTGGCATGCGAGCCAGTAGCCTGGGCTATTGGCTCAATTGTTAGCGCGCTCGCCTCCCGATCCGTGGTGCTGCTGTTCGCGGGTTCGAGTCCGGGCGTGTGCAGGGCTGAATCGCACAGGTTCAACTCAACGCAGGTTACATAGATTTATTAATTTCTATTTTATTATTTAGGTTTATTAATTCTTCATTATTATTGGGGGCCAAGCAGCGAAGCTGCGAAGGCACCCATTGAGTTAGTAGTTTTTCCTATTATTGGGGGCCAAGCAGCGAAGCTGCGAAGGCACCCATTGAGTTACTAGCTTTTCCTATTATTATTATTACACATCTGCCATTGGAGTCTATGGCAGCCCATAGAACGCCTGGCTAAAAAGTGCAGATTTTTTGGCAGAAAGTTTCGGGACACTCCACTGACCACTCACGCTCATTTACGGATCTCTAAACCCAGCCGTCTAGCGCCACCAACGGGTCAAAATTTGGCCGAAAATAGAACCGCTGGGTCTAAAGTTATGAAATTCGGCACACTGATTCAGAACCGTCCCATGATCACTCTCACCAATTTATAGAACTCTATGCCCAACACTCTAGCGCCACCAATGGGTCGAACCTGGATTGCATTCACGCATGTGACCATTGAACGGTGGGTCCGATTTTCACAAATCAGGCACTGTTGTAATCCCTGGACCGACCTGAGTTCAATGACTCCTATTATGTCACTTTCCGCCATATTGGACCACCGCCATATTGGATTTAGTCCAAACTCTACGAAAAGTTTCAGCGTTCACAAATTTCATCCGATTTTCATGGAACTTGGCAGAGATGATCTTCTGCCCGAGCCACACAAACGATACTTGTCAGATTTTTCAATTTCATTTTTGTTTGCCCGTGACAGCCAATCAAATATGGTGATGAAGCCGCCAAACAGGAAGTGGACTAACATCTCCGTGGTACTTTGAGTTAACATAACAAAACTTGATACCATTAGTCAGGACACTGTCCCAATCACTCACAGCAATTTTTATGCATATACATTGAACACTCTAGCGCCACCACCAGTTCAAAGCTGGACATGCGTTCATGCGCGTGATCCTTGACTCTTTTGTCTGATTTTCACAATTGAGGTAGCGTCTGAATCCTTGAACAATCTCGAGTTCATCGACCCCTATCCCGTCACTTTCCGCCATATTGGACCTCCGCCATATTGGATTTGGTCCAAACACTACGAGAAGTTTCAGCGGTTACAAATTTCATCCGATTTTCACAGAACTTGGCGGAGATGATCTTCAGACCGAGCCGCACAAACGATACTTGTCAGATTTTTTAATTTCAAGTTTATTTGCCCGTGACAGCCAATCACACATGGCGACGATGCCGCCTAACAGGAAGTGGGCTGACATCTCAGCTATGCTTTAATGTATGAAGTCCAAACTTGGTACAGGGACTTGGTATCTTATTGTGAAGACGCACTATGAAATTGGCATCATGTGACCTCTATAGGGGGCGCTGTAATACAGGAAGTGAGCTTGTATCTCAGCAACGCTTCGGTGTAAAAAGTCCAAACTTGGTATAAGGAACTGTTACCTGATTATGATGACACACTAGGAAATTGGAATCATTTGGCCTCTATAGGGGGCGCTGCAATACAGGAAGTGAGCTCTTATCTTAGCAACACTTTGATGTATGAAGTTCAAACTTGGTACAGGGACTTGGTACCTGATTGTGAGGACACAGTAGGAAATTGACATCATTTGGCCTCTTTAGGGGGCGCTGTAATACAGGAAGTGGGCTCATATCTCAGCAACGGTTCGTTGCATGAAGTCCAAACTTGATACATGGACATATTACCTGATTGTGAGGACATGCAAGGGAAGTGGTCTCATTTGACCTCTAGGGGTGCTGTAATAAAGAACGTGAGCTCACATCTCAGCAACACTTTGGTGTATGAAGTCCAAACTTGGTAGAGGGACATCATAACTGATTGTGAGAACACACAAGGACATTGGTGTAATTTGGCATCTAGGGGCGCTGTAACAAAGTAAATGACCTTATTTCTCAGCCATTCTTTATCCAATTGCAATCAAACTTGCTGTGATTGCTTGCTCATGCCCTGGCAATGCCATTCCTGCTATAGCGCACTGCTTGGCCCCCACATTGCTGCTTGCAGCTATATTTGGGGGCCAAGCAGCGAAGCTGCGAAGGCACCCATTGAGTTACTAGCTTTTCCTATTATTATTATTATACATCCGCCATTGGAGTCTATGGCAGCCCATAGAACGCCTGGCTAAAAAGTGCAGATTTTTTGGCAGAAAGTTTCGGGACACTCCACTGACCATTCACACCCATTTACGGACCTCTAAACCCAGCCATCTAGCGCCACCAACAGGTCAAAATCTGGCCGAAAATTGAACCGCTGGGTCTAAAGTTATGAAATTTGGCACACTGATTCAGCACTGTCCCATGATCACTCTCACCAATTTCCAGAACTCTATGCCCAACACTCTAGCGCCACCAATGGGTCGAACCTGGATTGCATTCACGCATGTGACCATTGAACGGTGCGTCCGATTTTCACATATCAGGCACCGTTGGACTCCCTGGACCGACCTAAGTTCAATGACCCCTATTACGTAACTTTCTGCCATATTGGACCTCCGCCATATTGGATTTAGTCCAAACTCTACGAAAAGTTTCAGCGGTCAGAAATTTCATCCGATTTTCATGGAATTTGGCGGAGATTATCTTCTCCCCGAGCCGCACAAACGATACTTGTCAGATTTTTCAATTTCATTTTTGTTTGCCCGTGACAGCCAATCAAATATGGTGATAAAGCCGCCAAACAGGAAGTGGACAAACATCTAGGTGACGCTTTGAGTTAACATAACAAGACTTGATACCATTAGTCAGGACACTGTCCCAATCACTCACAGCAATTTTCATGCATATACATTGAACACTCTAGCGCCACCACCAGTTCAAAGCTGGACATGCGTTCATGCGCGTGATCGATCCTTGACTCTTTTGTCTGATTTTCACAATTGAGGTAGCGTCTGAATCCTTGAACAATCTCGAGTTCATCGACCCCTATCCCGTCACTTTCCGCCATATTGGACCTCCGCCATATTGGATTTAGTCCAAACTCTACGAAAAGTTTCAGCGGTCAGAAATTTCATCCGATTTTCATGGAACTTGGCGGATATTATCTTCTCCCCGAGCCGCACAAACGATACTTGTCAGATTTTTCAATTTCATTTTTGTTTGCCCGTGACAGCCAATCAAATATGGTGATGAAGCCGCCAAACAGGAAGTGGACAAACATCTAGGTGACGCTTTGAGTTAACATAACAAGACTTGATACCATTAGTCAGGACACTGTCCCAATCACTCACAGCAATTTTTATGCATATACATTGAACACTCTAGCGCCACCACCAGTTCAAAGCTGGACATGCGTTCATGCGCGTGATCCTTGACTCTTTTGTCTGATTTTCACAATTGAGGTAGCGTCTGAATCCTTGAACAATCTCGAGTTCATCAACCCCTATCCCGTCACTTTCCGCCATATTGGACCCCCGCCATATTAGATTTAGTCCAAACTCTACGAAAAGTTTCAGCGGTTACAAATTTCATCCGATTTTCACAGAACTTGGCGGAGATGATCTTCAGACCAAGCCGCATAAACGATACTTGTCAGATTTTTTATTTTCAAGTTTGTTTGCCTGTGACAGCCAATTACACATGGCGACGATGCCGCCTAACAGGAAGTGGGCTAACATCTCGGCTACGCTTTAATGTATGAAGTCCAAACTTGGTACAGGGACTTGGTATCTGATTGTGAGGACGCCCTAGGAAATTGGCATCATTTGGCCTCTATAGGGGGCGCTGCAATACAGGAAGTGAGCTTGTATCTCAGCAACGCTTTGATGTACGAAGTCCAAACTTGGTATAGAGACTTGGTACCTGATTGTGAGGACACAGTAGGAAATTGGCATCATTTGGCCTCTACAGGGGGCGCTGTAATACAGGAAGTGGGCTCAAATCTCAGCAACGCTTCGTTGTATGAAGTCCAAACTTGATACATGGGCATATTAGCTGATTGGAAGGACATGCAAGGAAAGTGGTCTCATTTGGCCTCTAGGGGTGTTGCAATAAAGAAAATGAGCTCACATCTCAGCAACACTTTGGTGTATGAAGTCCAAACTTGGTAGATGGACATGGGAGCTGATTGTAAGAACGCACAAGGACATTGGTGTAATTTGGCCTCTAGGGGCGCTGTAACAAAGTAAATGAGCTTATTTCTCAGCCGTTCTTTATCCAATTGCCATCAAACTTGCTCTGAGTGGTTGCTCATGCCATGGCAACGCCATTCCTGCTATAGCGCATTGCTTGGCCCCCGCATTGCTGCTTGCAGCTATATTTATTATTATTATAAAACTTCTGCCATTGGAGTCTATGGCAGCCCATAGAACGCCTGGCTAAAAAGTTCAGATTTTTTGGCAGAAAGTTTCGGGACACTCCACTGACCATTCACACTCATTTACGGACCTCTAAACCCAGCCATCTAGCGCCACCAACAGGTCAAAATCTGGCCGAAAATTGAACCGCTGGGTCTAAAGTTATGAAATTAGGCACACTGATTCAGCACTGTCCCATGATCACTCTCACCAATTTCCAGAACTCTATGCCCAACACTCTAGCGCCACCAATGGGTCAAACCTGGATTGCATTCATGCATGTGACCATTGAATGGTGCGTCCGATTTTCACATATCAGGCACCGTTGGAATCCCTGGACCGACCTAATTTCAATGACCCCTATCCCATCACTTTCCGCCATATTGGACCTCCGCCATATTGGATTTAGTCCAAACTCTACGAAAAGTTTCAGCGGTTACAAATTTCATCCGATTTTCACAGAACTTGGAGGGGATGATCTTCAGACCGAGCCGCACAAACGATACTGGTCAGATTTTTTAATTTCATTTTTGTTTGCTCGTGACAGCCAATCCAATATGGCAATGAAGCCACCAAACAGGAAGTGGTAAAACATCTAGGTGACGCTTTGAGTTAACATAACAAGACTTGATACCATTAGTCAGGACACTGTCCCAATCACTCGCACCAATTTTCATGCATATACATTGAACACTCTAGCGCCACCACCAGTTCAAAGCTGGACATGCGTTCATGCTCGTGATCCTTGACTCTTTTGTCTAATTTTCACAATTGAGGTAGCGTCTGAATCCTTGAACAATCTTGAGTTCATCGACCCCTATCCCGTCACTTTCCGCCATATTGGACCTCCGCCATATTGGATTTAGTCCAAACTCTATGAAAAGTTTCAGCGGTTACAAATTTCATCCGATTTTCACAGAACTTGGCGGAGATGATCTTCAGACCGAGCCACACAAACAATACTTGTCAGATTTTTTAATTTCAAGTTTATTTGCCCGTGACAGTCAATCACACATGGCGACGATGCCGCCAAACAGGAAGTGGGCTAACATCTCGGCTACGCTTTAATGTATGAAGTCCAAACTTAGTACAGGGACTTGGTATCTGATTGTGAGGACGCCCTAGGAAATTGGCATCATTTGGCCTCTATAGGGGGCGCTGCAATACAGGAAGTGAGCTTGTATCTCAGCAACGCTTTGATGTACGAAGTCCAAACTTGGTATAGAGACTTGGTACCTGATTGTGGGGATGCACTAGGAAACTGGCGTCATTTGGCCTCTACAGGGGGCGCTGCAATACAGGATGTGAGCTTGTATCTCAGCAATTCTTTGATGTATGAAGTCCAAACTTGGTACAGGGACTTGGTATCTGATTGTGAGGACACAGTAGGAAATTGGCATCATTTGGCCTCTATAGGGGGTGCTGTAATACAGGAAGTGGGCTCAAATCTCAGCAACGCTTCGTTGTATGAAGTCCAAACTTGATACATGGACATATTAGCTGATTGTGAGGACATGTAAGGAAAGTGGTCTCATTTGACCTCTAGGGGTGCTGTAATAAAGAATGTGAGCTCACATCTCAGCAACACTTTGGTGTATGAAGTCCAAACTTGGTAGAGGGACATGGTAGCTGATTGTGAGAACACACAAGGACATTGGTGTAATTTGGCATCTAGGGGCGCTCTAACAAAGTAAATGAGCTTATTTCTCAGCCGTTCTTTATCCAATTGCAATCAAACTTGCTGTGAGTGCTTGCTCCTGCCATGGCAACGTCATTCCTGCTATAGCGCACTGCTTGGCCCCCGCATTGCTGCTTGCAGCTATATTTATTATTATTATTGTCTAGTATTTTTTTTTATATATATTCCTCTCCATTTTGCACAGTCATGGAGTTGACCAGATGCACATTTCTCTAATTGTATAGGCCTACTGTTATAATTGTGTATGTGTCACATACATACATTCTTGAATTTCCCCTTGGGGATCAATAAAGTATCTATCTACAGTGGGGAAAATAAGTATTGAACACGTCAACATTTTTTTCAGTAAATATACTTCCAGTGAGGCTATTCACATGAAATTTTCACCGGACATTAGTATTAACTTAGGTAATCCACACATGTATAAAAATCCAAACATTAAAGTCTAAAAGTAGAGTTATGAGTAAAAAAGTGGAATGGCACAGGGAAAAAGTATTGAACATGCTAAGAAAAAGCAGTACACAAAGGCAAGGAATGGCAAGGAACAAACTGGAATTTATAAGTAATTAGAGAAATTATCCCTCCTATCTGTGCAAATTGATATAAGCTGGGTTAGTACATACTGGTGGGCTAAAAAAAGTTTTTTTGTTACCAAGGTGTCACACAAGAAATATTTCATGATGCGTAAAAGCAAAGAGCTCTTCCAAGACCTTTGCAACCTTATTGTTGCAAAACATATCAATGGAACTGGTTACAGATGCACTTCAAAACTTCAGAATCATCCAGCAAGCAGTATTGGAGCCATTATCTGCAAGTGGAAGGAACATCACTGCATCATCAACTGGCCATGCCAAGAGCCAAGGACCACTCTGAGAAAGCTCCAGAAAGATTTGGAGGCAGCAGGTACAATTGTTACAGAGAAAATCATAGGTAATGCACTCCACCGCCATGGCCTCTATGCACGCTCATCCCGCATGACTCTATTGCTGAAGAAAAACAAAGCTTGTTGAAAGTTTGCTACACAACATTTGGACAACCCATGAAATGCTGAGAGAATGTATTCTGGTCAGGCAAGAGCAAATATTGATCTTTTTGGATGTCATACTACACACCATATTTGGAGGAGAAATGGCACTGTGCAACACCCTAAAAATATCCTATCAACCTATCAACAGCGGGGTTTGGAGGTGGTGGCATCATGGTGTGGACTGTTTTTCATCTCATGGTACTAACAGACTTCATACAGTTGAAGGAATGATGCATGGAGTCATTTTGTTCCGGGAGAATCTTTACATCCACCAGGATGATGAGGATGAGACATGGCTAGACCTTCAGCAGGACAAGTATCCAAACCATTCAGCAAAGGAAACTCTCAATTGTTTTCAGAGAAAGGAAATCGAGGCCCTGACTTCAATCCAATTGAACAGTTTTGGAAGTTCAGGATTCACAAGTGGGACCCCTGGAATCTTCAATATTAAATGACTATCTGTTTAAAATAATGGGCCAAACACACACCAGAATAATGTGACTAATTAGTTTCGTCAAACAGGAAATGCCTTGAAGCTGTCATTACGAATAAAGGCTTTTCCACAAAGTATTTAAGAAATTTCAGCAGGCGTGTTCAATACTTTTTTCCTGTATCATTCCACTTTATTACACATAACTCTACCTATGGACTTTAATGTTTGGATTTTTTTATATGGGTGGATTATCTGAGTTAATACTAATGTCTTGTGAAAATTTCATGCAAATAGCCTCATTGGGAGTATACTTACTGAAAAAAATGTTGACGTGTTCAATATTTATTTTCCCTGCTGTATCTATCTATCTATCTATCTATCTATCTATCTATCTATCTACATGTCTCTTGGATCTGCACTCACAGTGAAGTTGAAACCATAGGGACCATGAGGAACAGATCAGAAAAACTGCAGACTACTTAAACTAAATATATTACTATACTAAATGATTGTTCAATTGAAATGCAAATTGTAAGTACCACCCTCAGTATGTATACAATCCCTTCCACCCTGTCTGCTAGCCCAGGATGTGGACCACATTAAGAACAATTTCATTACAAACCTAGTTGGAAATAGCTTTTTCTGAGGCTATAGTGAGAATTAGTTGTATTTGAGACTAATATGAAGAGGCTTGCTTAAAATTATTGAGAACTAAAATGTGGTCAGTTTACATTCCTCACTATACACATATATAATAGTAGAACACTAAAAATAATTTTAAACATCAAGAGGAAGTTCAATTCTTTGTTTTTTCGTTGGTGGAACACACTGCCAGTTCCTACAAGGGCAGGGACATCCCTCTCCATTTTCAAAAACCTCCTGAAGACCCAGCTCTTTAGAGAACATCTCCTCTCATAGCACCACTTAAAACAAGTCTTGCTGATCCTAGCACTTACCAGCCGTCTTGAACTGACACGTAACTGTTAAAAACAGCACTCACTGATGCACTTATTCTTACTGTACTCTACCGTTTTTTTTAAATTGTCCTAAAATTGTTGAGAATTGCTTTAAAACTTAAACTGTTTACCATGTTGTTAGTCGCTTTGGCTAAAAATGCGTCAGCCAAATATAATGTAATGTAATGTAATGTAATGTAATGTAATGTTTTTTTCCCCCTTTCAAGCAAAGCTGAACACAGCTTACGTACATCTTCTCATTTACATATTCAAACATATCTTGTTAGAGGAGACTGATTGTCAAAAATGTCTGGTGGGCCCATTTTTATCACTCATATGCTAGTAAAACCATAGATTTAGGAAGACCTAGACAACCACACAGGCCATGTGAGGGGTTACAACTTCCTGTTTTTAATGAATGGAGGTGAATGGTGCTTGGTGCCCCGCCGGTGCTCCAATCCTGCGATTTTGTGCGTGTTTTGGTGAACCCACGATGGAACCCCACTCCGGCTACAACAGGAACCGGAGCAGGCCCGCATCACTGCCAGAGCTCAGAGCCTGATTGGTCAGGGCCATCTCCATGGTTACACCTGGAACACTCCGGTAACACAAAACCAGGAGAGATGAGAAGTTAGGAGAAGGGATGAGAGGAGGGGAGAAAGGAGGAGAAGAGAAGAGAGGAGAGGAGAAAGGAGGAGAGGAGAAGAGAAGAGAGGAGAGGAGAAAAGAGGATTCACAGTTCTACCAGTCTCCTACATTCGCCTTCATCTGTACAGTAGTTTTAAGGATTTGTCATAAAAATTTAAAATTTTTAATTTTTAGAATTTCTGTTTCCATGAAAACAACATCAGTCAGTGATAAAAACAACAACAGAACAACTTTCTTTTCTTTTTTGCGTTCATGAGTATGAAAAGATTTGCAACAGTGAAGAAATACAACAGCATCTAAACTTCAAAAAAAATCTTTTTTTCTTTTTTTTTCTTTTTTTTTTTAAATCGGTCATTCAATTCATGGACAACTCACAATCATTCCTGATCTTCTCTATATATTTATATATATACTTTTGTAAGAAATCTGTCTCTTGAAGATGGAAACAGAGAAATAGAGAGGAGAATGTAAGACTATTGTTTTGTCCTCTTCTTCTGACCGCGTCCAGGAGATAAAGAGTCTCAAGGTGTCCATTCATTACTGTTCTCTGGGTTCCTTCAGTCGATTAGTCTGAGAGTCTGAGATTAGTCTTTCTCCAGCCAGTCTGTTTGTCTGTCTGAGCAGTCAGCAGCTCCCATTCCTGTCCCATTATGGGCCTGAAGTTTGTCTTCGCTTCCACTCTGTGTGTGTGTGTGTGAGTCCAGAGAGAGGCAAGAGGGATCTGGTCAGAGGTGCAAGAAACACACCTCTAACACTTATTGTGTATTAGTCTCTCCAAAGCTGAGAAAAACACACAAAACAATTCCAGAGGTTGAGCACTCAGAGAAGGCCTATGTCCAGCGCTCCAGTCCGTGTGTGTGTGTCTGACTTTTCAAGTCTGTGTCCGTTTAGGAGTGTGTGTGACTGCTCAAGTCTGTGTCCATGTCCGTGTGTGTGTCCGTGTGTGTGTGTGTGACTGCTCAAGTCTATATGATTGTGTGTGTGTGTATGTCTGCTGCATGGGACACAGTAGTCGGTGGTCGTTGCTGAGAGCGTTTTTCTGGGGCGTTGCTATGGCGACTGCGTCGCTGGGCTGCTCTGGGCGGAGCTTGGGGACAGGCTGGGGCTGCAGCTGCCCGGTGGCGCTCCGCTCGTCCTCCCCGACCCCGAGCCCGACGCGCCGGAACTCTCCAGGCCCTCGGAGTTCTCCAGCATCTCCTGGATGAGGGGCGGCATGGAGCCCGGGATCTCCATCTTCAGCGTGATCACGCGCTCCGCTCCTGAGGGAACAGCACCACCACAGGGACGTTAAACACACACGCTCACATGCGGAACACACACCCTCACATGCGGAACACACACCCTCACATGCGGAACACACGCTCACATGCCGAACACACACCCTCACATGCCGAACACACACCCTCACATGCGGAACACACACGCTCACATGCGGAACACACACGCTCACATGCGGAACACACACGCTCACATGCGGAACACACACGCTCACATGCGGAACACACACCCTCACATGCGGAACACACACCCTCACATGCGGAACACACGCTCACATGCGGAACACACACGCTCACATGCGGAACACACGCTCACATGTGGAACACACACGGAACACACACGCTCACATGCGGAACACACACGCTCACATGCGGAACACACACGCTCACATGTGGAACACACACGGAACACACACGCTCACATGCGGAACACACACGCTCACATGTGGAACACACACGGAACACACACGCTCACATGCGGAACACACACGCTCACATGCGGAACACACACGCTCACATGCGGAACACACACGCCGGGTTTAGAGGGAAACATGCTGATCTGATCTGAACATGCTGAATGTCTATTATCTCAAATGACTTGAGAAACATTCATTTCATTCATTGAAGTAAAAATCCCTTTGTATGAAAAAATTATATATGTGACATATGCATGTGAGTGTGTGTACAGTATGTGTGTGTGTGTACATTTGTGTGTATATGAAAGGGTGTCAGTGTGTGCGCATGTGCGAGTGTGTGTATGTACAGCATGCGAGTGTGTGTGTGTGTGTGTTTGTGTGTGTGTGTGTGTGTGTATGTACAGCATGCGAGTGTGTGTGTGTGTGTGTTTGTGTGTGTGTGTGTGTGTGTATGTATGTGTGTGTGTGTACATTTGTGTGTGTATGAAAGGGTGTCAGTGTGTGCGCATGTGCGAGTGTGTGTGTGTGTGTGTGTGTGTGTGTGTGTGTGTGTGTGTGTGTGTGTGTTTGTGTGTGTGTGTGTGTGTGTGTGTGTGTGTGTGTGTGTGTGTGTTCCTCACCCTTGGCGCTGATGCTGCGCAGGTCGGTGATCTTCATGAGCATCTTGGGGAACATGTGGGGCTTGTGGGGCCTCCTGTTCCTCACGTAGAGCTTCAGAGCCTCCAACAGGGGCTCCTGCAGGATGTCCACCTTATCAGCCTGCTCCAGGTCCTGACGGTCTATACACACACACACACATGCATGCACACACACACACACACACACACACAGACACACACACATTAGTTACTTCAGTCTGAGCTGACAAGATGCCATGTTGTCATCATTATGGCCACTAGGTGGCCCCCTTGTTCTACAAAGCTATGGGGTAGTTCTAATGTACTGTGATCTTAAAGCCTGATGTGTCTTATATTTTGTGATGAAACCTTCTCATAGCACTGCACAGCACAGCATATTAAATTGTTAAATCCGATGCAGACAATGCTGGCTTTTGCTTTTTAAAGCGTTCTACAATTTCACTGCAGTACCATTTGATGTGATGTGCATGCCTCTGTTCATGGAGGTGGAGAATATATGCTTTTGCGTGTGCATGTGTGTATGTCAGGGTATGTGTGTGTGTGTGTGTGTGTGTGGTCTTACCCCCGCAAAGCAGACAGATGGCGCTGAGGAGCCCCGTCTCTGCGTCGTCCATCTCGAGCGGCAGCAGCTGGTTGGCGAAGGCGAAGACCAGGTCCGTGAGCGGGCCGAAGCCGGCGTTGTGCATCTGCGTGCGGTTCAGCGTCAGCCCGTCCGAGAAGGTCATGGTGTCCTGCTCCGGAGTGTAACGTGTGCAGATCCGCAAGATCTGACCACACACAAAAACACGCGGAACGTCAGCAACATCAGTTAGCACGACACAATATCATCAAACATACCGGTAAATAATATAATGTCTTATTTCTAAACACGTTCCTAAAAACTGAAATGACTGCAACTACATCCAGGAGAAAATAAGAGCACACAAGCTTTCCTCAACTGCAACACAACATGAGCAGCACATCCATCACATCTAATACAGCCATACAGGAAATTACAACATCATTCCATTAATAACAATAATATTAGCGCAATACTAGCACCAAGACAGGGCAACCGTACCAACATTACTCTGTTTTCATGATCGTTATCATCAACAAGACAGGACAACAGTACCCACTATGGTACTACTACACCTATTATTATTATTATTATTATTATTGTTGTTATTAGTAGTAGTAGTAGTAGTAGTAGCAGTAGTCAGCATGAATGTAACGGTGGAGGTTAGGCGTCTCACCAGGATGTCGAGGCAGGCGGCCTTGAGGAGTGTGATCTGGTCGGCTATGGTGAGCGTGGTGAAGCCGGGCAGCTGCTTGGCGAACTCCACCGTCTTGATGATGCACTTGGTGGACAGCTCGCTGAACTTATCCCACAGGTCCACGTCCAGCGACACACGCCGCTCCGAACTGTTACTCTGAGCACAGGAGAACACACACGTCAGTATATTTCTATCCGAACACGGCCCGCGTCCGACAGAGTTGCGTCCGAACCAGACAGGCATTTTCAGTTTTATGTCCGAACCCTACCCAAGCCAGGTGCAGATGATGCCTCAGTTATTCCCATGCTACTGATTAAATGTTCATGATTGTGGACAGCCTGTCTTTAGCCCATTAAACAACTGTCAAAATGGAATTCTTAATGGTCTACACACGCATGCAGGTCGAAAGTCGAAATGAACTGTAACTACGGTCCTTTTGTCACTGATCCATATGCCGCATTGACGTTAATTGGGGCAACTCAAGGAAATCCTCTTATACCGGTAGCCTATGTCTTTACGCCTAGACATCCCTTGGTTTTCTTTGTCTCCCGATAGGCTTACAACCAAGATGGCCTGCCTTGCAGCCTGAAAATGCACATGCGTTGTCATGGCTACATAAACAAATCTTGCATACAGGAATAAGCCTGTTAGGTCCTTTTTTAAATTCTATTTTATTCTCAAAAAACAAACTTTTGCATCATGTGAAGCAGACCTGTTGGTTACCCAACATAATAAGCTATTTTAATTGTAAAATGTCCAATGCATATCGCGCCCATGTGTCCAAACCCGAGCCGAACCCGAGGATCATTTCTACATGTTTGTCCGAACCTGACCCCCGTCAGGTCCGTCAGGTACCGTCGTCTCGGGTTGGGTAGCCACACTCTAGTGTGCATGTGTATGCATGTGTGTGTGTGTGTGTGTGTGTGTGTGTATGCATGTGTGTGTGTGTGTGTGTGTGTGTACTTGTCAGGAAGAGAGAGTGTGTGTGTGTGTGTGTGTGTGTGTATGCATGTGTGTGTGTGTGTGTGTGTACTTGTCAGGAAGAGAGAGTGTGTGTGTGTGTGTGTGTGTGTGAAAGAGATGGGAAGAGAGTGTGCATGTGTTGCAAGAGAGGGAGGGTGTGCATGTGTGTGTGAGCCCAACTCACGGTGGTGTATTTGCCCAGCTGGCAGAGGGAGGGGAAGGTCTCCTGGTGGGCTTTGCGGACCCTGGTGATCATGGCCTCTGTGTCGGCGCTCAGCGTGTAGTTCTCCACGCTGCACTCGGGCTTCTTCTCCTCCTTCTTCTTCTTGTTCCGGTCGTTCCGCACCGCTACAGGGAGAGAGAGGGAGTAGAGAGAGAGAGAGAGAGAGAGAGAACAGAGAGAGAGAGAGAGAGAACAGAGAGAGATGGAGGGGGTGGAGGGAGAGAGAGAGAGAGAGAGAAAGAGAGAGAGACCAAGAGAGAGGGAGAGAGAGAGAGAGGGATAGATCAAGAGAGAGAGAGAGAGAGAGAGAGAGAGGGACTTCCATAAACTTCCATTTCTTACAAAATAAAAGCCCAAACCCCAGCCAAACCCAATGCCAATAGCCACGCACATCAGACATTAAGACTTCCCACTGCTCCTAGACAGAGAAGACAGATGCTCTCTGCTAACTGATTTAAAGCACTTCCTGTTAATTGGATGCACTCAGACTTTGAATGTTCTTCAGATGATTCTACTTCTGTATCTTTTATGCCTTTTAATTATTCTAAGTATTTTACTTACTAACTATCTGTCTTTTGATTATTGCCCCTTTATGCTTTTGTTTACTATCATTTGTTTACTTTGCTTTGCTTTTGTTTACCTAAAGCACCTTGATTTACCCCTGTGCATGAAATGGCCTATAAAAATAAACTTGCCTGGCGGTGCCTTGACTAGAGAGAGAAGGGATAGAGGGACAGAGAAGGAGGAGAGAGGAGAGGGGGATAGAGAGAACAGAAAGAAAGGACAGATAAGGAGGAAGTGAAGAAGACTCTAGTAAAGTAAAGTACCATCAGAGGAAATCAACTAATTATTACAAACAAATACACAGATTGGACAGTGTGTGTGTGTGTGTGTGTGTGTGTGCACCTCATATGCGCCTACACATCTCATGTATATTTGTGTGCAACTATAAATGCACTCTGTGACACACACACACCTCATATTCGCCTACACATCACATGTATTTGTGTGCAACTATAAATGCACTCTGTGACACACACACACACACACACACACACACACACACACACACACACACACACACACACACACACACACACAATACAAACACACCCTCTGACACATATGGACATGTGCTATACACAGAGACCCTCACCCACATTATTTACAGGCATATATGTACATGTGTCGGTGTGTAATGACAGTGTGTGTGTGTGTGTGTGTGTGCGCCTCTAACATATAAAGGGTGTGAGGGATTATATATAGCTTGGTGTGAGTGTGAGAGAGTGGTAGTTTTATGATTGGATGCGTATATGGTGTGTAGCGCATGTGTGTGTGTGTGTGAGTATTTATGTATGTGTGTGTGTGTGTGTGATGAATACTGCTCGAGGATGAAGTCGTTCATAATGCTGACAAATCACTGGTGCTTTCATTAGCACCACGGCTAATCTAATAACATAATATGACAAATACCCCTACGCTAATGGCCAGGGGCCCTCACACACTCCACAACACACCCACCCACCCTTCACACACACACACACACACCCACCCTTTTCACACACACATGCACACCTCCCTCTCTTGCAACACACTCACTTCCCCTCTCTCTCAATTTCACACGCACGCACACACACACACACACACACACACACACACACACACACACACACACACACACACACACACACACACACACACACACACACACACACACACACACACACACACACACACACACACACACACACACACACACACACACACACACACACACACACACACAGTGCTCCATCTTTCTGGATTTCTGTATCGGCCTCTCACTCCCTCTCCCACGCACACACACACATACACAAACTCACTAAATATATTGAAATCCCCTTCTCTATACACACTGCACCCTTCCCTGTTGAGCAGGGCAAGATAGAATGAGAGAGAGAAAGAGAGAGAGGGATAGAGAGAGAGGGATAGAGAGAGAGAGAAAGAGAGAGAGAGAGAGGGATAGAGAGAGAGAGAAGAGATTGGCTAAGACTAGGGCAGGTACAGCATTATCATTAACTCTCCTCTGACAGACCCCCCCCCCCCCCACACACACACACCCCACACAAACCCCTTGCTTTATTCCTATTTCATTCCATTCACTCTAATCTGTTCTTTCTTTATTCCATTCACTGTAATCTTTTCTTTCTTCTTTTCCTCCCTTTTTCATCCTGACACTTCTTTTCATCTCTCGCTTCCCCCCCTTCCCCCAATCTCATGTCCTCCAAGCATTTCACACACACACACACACACACACACACACACCCTTCCCCCTTCTCTAGTCCTCTCAGCATTTCTCTTTCTGTCTCATTCTTCATTCCTTTGTTTTCCTCTCACTCTCATTCTCCCTCTCTCCCTCATTCTCCCTCTCTCCCTCATTCTCCCTCCCTGGCCAGGAGCTGTGTGTGTGTGTGTGTGTGTGTGTGTGTGTGTGTGTGTGTGTGTGTGTGTGTTCTGAGCACTGGGCTCTGGCACAGGCATCTCTTCATAAATGAAAGTGGGGCATCCTCAGAGTCTGCCGTTACCGCGGTGACAAATGGGCACAGCGATCATAAGCCGCACAACACAATTTAATGAAGTCATTAAAGAACTATTAGCCAAGCCGCACCATCAGTCACACACACACACACACACACACACACACAACTGCTGCTATAACCCCAGGGCCTGGGACCAGCCAGAAAGAGAGAGAGGGGGAGAGAGGGACCAAAAGGAGGAGAGAGGGAGAGAGCCTGACAGATTGGGTCCCTGTGATTCTGACAATGTGTGTGTGTGTGTGTGTGTGTGTTCGCCAAGTGCCAAATTTAAAAAAGGACTCATTTTGCAGTGACACATTGACGGGAGGGGTGTGTGTTTGTGGGGGGTAGACACAGAGATAGATAGAGAGAGAGAGACAGAGAGAGAGAGAGAGAGAGAGAGAGAGAGAGAGAGAGAGAGAGAGAGAGAGAGAGAGAGCGTAGGAGCATAGCTGCATATAAGTACCTCATCGTTTTTCTCAGCTCAGTCTATATAATCATATAAGGGCCCAGGGATGCCTCTGTGTGTGTGTGTGTGTGTGTGTGTGTGTGTGTGTGTGTGTGTGTGTGTGTGTGTGTGTGTGTGTGTGTGTGTGTGTGTGTGTGTGTGTGTGTGTGTGACAGAGTGAGGGGGGAGCAGACGGGGATAATTTGAGAGGAGAAAATTAAAGTCCTGGCAGCTCGTCCATCACACAGATGAAATCCAATGGAAAGATAAAAATGTCAATGCACAACTCTCTAACACACACACACATACACACACACACACACACACACACACACAGACCTACACATGAGTCCATTTCTATATTCCTGTCCCTGCAAGGCAGTGAAGATGATATTACGCCTGTGTGTGTGTGTGTGTGTGTGTGTGTGTGTGTGTGTGTGTGTGTGTGTGTGTTGTTTTTGTATATTTATGTTGGTGTATTTGTTCCAGAGAGACTCTGTGCATCTGTGGTTGGATAGAGATTAAACATTTATGTGGGTACCATCATACTACAGAGTTTAGGTTTTAGCACAGAAGTATGTGACATAGTGTTGCACGGTGTATCGATACTAAAAAGGTATCACGATGCCTTCACGCAAAAAACGATACGATTTCCGACGTTTTTAGAATCGATACTTTATTAAAATAATAACGTTCTGCGTCTGTGTGAACTGCTGCTCTCACTGCTCCTTGCACGCATCTAGGCAAGTGGGCGTGTGAAGCAGGCATCTCTGAGTGAGTGAGTGCGCAGCCAACGTCAACAAAGTTCTTTGCCGACAGTTCTAGGCCTTGTGGATAAAACAAAAGGTGCAGTGAAATCTGGACCTATATGGGATACATCGGGAATAGTGCAGGCAAGCCATCAGGTACACAGAGGCCCGTTTGTAAAATATGTGTCAAAGTCATTTATAAGCAGTAGCCTAGGCTACGCATGGCTAAACACCTCACCTCGGTATCGTATCGAAGTCATAATTTTGGTATCGTGACAACACTAATGTGACACACACACACACACACACTTAATAATATCTATAACAAATATGTGTGTGTGTGTGTGTGTGTTTCTCTTGCAGGCATATCCCTCTGTCCCTGCCAAACAGCCTGGCATAAATTCTGCCACACACGGGCACGCATGCAAGCGCACACACACACACACCATACAAGCACATATAAATATGCCCCCACAAACACAACTCTAAACACACACATGCACACAGTCTCATTCAGATGAAGACACAAGGTCGTCATGACGTCCCCTCCAAGAGCCCATATCACCGCGGCAACCCGCTGGCCCCAGATGGTCAGTTCACTTTGACCTCCTGTCAGCACTGGTCCAAAAAACAAGGTCAGACACACACACACACACTCGCAAAAACGAACACACGTACGCACGGACACACACTCCCTCTCTCTCACTCACACACACACACACACACACACACAGAAAGTCTGTGGTGCCAACACCTCCTCAGTGTTTGTAAAAGTACAGCAGGATGTGTGGTCTGCATCCTCTAGATGCCAGAGGAATAAACACAAGCTCCACTGTGCACCGCCGAACTGTGTGTGTGTGTGTGTGTGTGTGTGTGTGTGTGTGTGTGTGTGTGTGTGTGTGTATGTGTGTATGTGTGTGTGTGTGTGTGTGTGTGTGTGTGTGTGCGTAATAAGGGTGATGGATGGCTCCTTTCAAACCCAAAGAGTACTGAGAGGATTCACATACTCAGGAGGCCTTACACACTGTCAGCACTCACACTGTAAGCCCACTCCACTCTATTCCCCTACATGGGAGGGGAGTGTGTGTGTGTGAGTGTGTGTGTGTGTGTGAGTGAGTGTGTGTGAGCGTGTGTGTGTGTGTTTGTATGAGTGATAAGTATTGGTGTGTGGTGAGACATTTTTTTTCATCACTGTGTATGTTTGTTTACTTGGTGAC
>NW_027468774.1:4794790-4797290 GCF_046254945.1 Alosa pseudoharengus
AGGCAGTCCTGTACAGCTACCTCATTACAGTCAGTCACACACACACACACACACACATGAAGAGGAGGAGAGAGGGGGGAGAGAGAGAGGGGGGCGAGAGAGAGGGAGAGAGAGAGAGAGAGAGAGAGAGAGAGAGAGAGAGAGAGAGAGAGAGAGAGATAAGGAGCTGGGGAGAAAGAGCCACTGGAAAAGAGACACACAAGATAGATGCTGTGTGTGGACGGGCAAAACAACACACACACACACACACACACGCACGCGCACACACACACACACACACACACACACACACACACACACACACACACACACACACACACACACACACACAAACAAACACTCACACGCGAGCACATACACTCCTCATTTTTCAAGCCTTCTGGCACTAACACATCAATGTAAGCTGACTGAGCCTGCATGCAAATTTAATGTTAACGTCTGTATATCAGAGCGTGGGAGGAAGTGTGCGTGTGTGTGTGTGTGTGTGTGTGTGTGTGCGTGTGTGTGTGTGTGTGAGCGTGTGTGTGTGCGTGTGTGTGTGTGCGTGTGTGTGTGAGCGTAGGCACAGCTAGGCAGGTCCAAAGTAGCCCCCCTGTAGAGAAGGCTTTGTAGCTGCACAGGGAGAGGTAGGACTAACCCCAGAGTTACCCCACATACACACACACACACACACACTCCCCCAGGATGCTGCTGATAACGTCAGATGCCAGCACAACTCAAACTTAAAGGCGCTCTTTCTTCTAGAAGCTTCACTGGGAGTCTTTCTAAGTTTATGAACCGGTCATTACTGCAGTGGTGCTGTTTGGCCAGCAGGGGGCGACGGGCTCCAGCAGCTGAGGGAGGGAGCAGGGAGAGAGACATCTATATCCACATCGCTGTATTTCTATATCCTGTCTTTGGGGTCACTACTGTGTTACTTGTGACACTGCCTGTGGCAACACTGTACTCAAACAGTCATGCTCATAAAGCACCCTTTGAATTTAACACAGATACACACACACACACAGAGAGAGAGAGAGGACAGAGAGAGAGAAAAGAGTCAGAGAAGAGAGAGAGCGAGAGAGAGAGAGAAAAGAGTCCGAGAAGAGAGAAGAGAGAGAGAGAGAGAAGAGAGAAGAGAGAGAAGAGAGGAGAGAGAGAGAGAGAGAAGAGAGAAGAGAGGAGAGAGAAGAGAGGAGAGAGAGAAGAGAGGAGAGAGAGAAGAGAGGAGAGAGAGAGAGAGAGAGAAGAGAGAAGAGAGGAGAGAGAAGAGAGGAGAGAGAGAAGAGAGAGAAAGAGTCCGAGAAGAGAGAGAGCGAGAGAGAGAGAGAAGAGAGGAGAGAGAGAGAGAGAGAGAGAAGAGAGGAGAGAGAGAAGAGAGGAGAGAGAGAGAGAGAGAGAAGAGATAAGAGAGGAGAGAGAAGAGAGGAGAGAGAGAAGAGAGTGAGAGAGAGAGAGAGAAGAGAGGAGAGAGAGAAGAGAGTGAGAGAGAGAGAGAGAGAAGAGAGGAGAGAGAGAAGAGAGTGAGAGAGAGAGAGAGAGAGCAGTATGTTGCGGTGCCTGGGCCAGCTCCTCACCTTGCAGCCCTCACAGGCGCTGACTCCGTAGTGGTACCCCGAGGACTTGTCCTGGCACACGAAGCACGGCTTGTAGATGCGCGGGGGAGGGGGGGGGGAGGGAGGGCTCGGGACAATCTCCTCCGAACTCGTGCTCTGCGTCTCTATGGCTACGGGAGAAAAACAGAGAGAGAGAGAACGTTACGAGGAGTATTTTTTAAAGTATCTTTTTGCCCTCATTCAGCTAGGAACAGTGAAGTGCGACAGGAAGTGAGTGAGAGAGTGAGAGAGAGAGAGAGAGAGAGAGAGAGAGATCAGTAAAAATGACCAGTGGTCGGATTCAGCTTGGGCCACAGTTCCTGCAGTGACATGAACTCCTGAAAGGACATTTGACCTTTGACCTTCAACATGACCCCTGACCTTCATATTCAATACTCTGAACTCTGCACAGATCCCTCCAGAGACACTGCACCACATCTTAGTGTGTGTGTGTGTGTGTGTGTGTCTTCTACAGGTGAACCAGCCAGGTGTTCTACAGGTGAACCAGGTCTTCTACAGGTGAGCCAGCCAGGTGTTCTACAGGTGAACCAGGTCTTTTACAGGTGAACCAGCCAGTTGTTCTACAGGTGAGCTGGGTCTTGTTCAGGGTTGCTAAGCACTAGAGTGCTGCTGCTCTTACCAACTCTACAAGACTCAGCTCTCTCCACCACGCAGACCAGAACCTGCTGTATGTACGGTCCATCATGCAGACCAGAACCTGCTGTACGTACGGTCCATCATGCAGACCAGAACCTGCTGTATGTACGGTCCATCATGCAGACCAGAACCTGCTGTACGTACGGTCCACCATCATGCAGACAGGAAACCTGCTGTATGTACGGTCCATCATGCAGACCAGAACCTGCTGTACGTACGGTCCATCATGCAGACCAGAACCTGCTGTACGCACGGTCCATCATGCAGAC
>NW_027468774.1:4799790-4807290 GCF_046254945.1 Alosa pseudoharengus
GTAACCTACCGCAGTTTTCCTCATTAATAAACTCCTCTCCTCCCTCCCTCCCTCTCTCTCTCTCTCTCCCTCTCTCTCCCTCTCCCGTTCACTTTCTCTAGTTTCCTCCATTTGTTTCTGTCTGCTTGTTTTTCTTTCTCTCTCTGCTTAACTGTTGCTCTCTCCATTCCCCCCTCTCTCTCTGCTTAACTGTTGCTCTCTCCATTCCCCCCTCTCTCTCTGTTGCTCTCTCCATTCCCCCCTCTCTCTCTGTTGCTCTCTCCATTCCCCCCTCTCTCTCTGATGTGGAATGATTACAAGCAGCGATTACGAACAGGCTACACAACTATTCATCCTTATTAAAACTACCTTCATTAAGCGGTAAAGGGCGTGCGCGCACACACACACACACACACAGTGACGCACGCTCATATACACAGACACACACACACACAATTTCTCTCTTTTTCCTTGTCACTCTCTCACACACACACACACACACACACACAAACGTGCATGCATGACTAGACACTAGACACTTTCCGTGTGTCTATCTCCCACACACACACACACACACACACAGGCACACTAATGAGAGCACAGTAGATATGTGGGACAGAAGGAGGAAATCTGGGAGAGCTAGATGCTGCAATTAGACACAAAGACTCAGTTATAGGGAGCTCTGCACCACACACACACTCTGCACCACACACACACTCGGCACCGCACACACACTCACACCGCACCACAAAGACACACACACACCACATTACAAAGACACACACACACTCCGCATCGCACACACACTCATGCACCACCTCTATTTAGCTCAACAATGGCAAGTCTGTGCAGCAAAACTAGAAAGCGACAGATAGAGGTGGAAGAGTGAGAGAGATAGAAAGATAGAGAGATGGAGAAATAGAAAGATAGAGATGGAGAGATAGAGAGACAGAGAGAGAGATATTTGCTGCATTTCTGTATTCTTTCTGTTGTGATATTACTAGTAGCGGTATATCAGCTGTACAACACTGGCTGGGCCAACACTATACTCAAACAGTCCTGCTAATGAAACACCTTTACATTTGAATTTGATAGCGTGAGAGATAGAAAGATGGAGAGAGTGATAGAGAGAGAGAGAGAAGAAGCCAAGAAGTCCTTTAGAGTACAGAGAGAAAGAGAAACAGGGAAGAGAGAGGAAGGGGGGGCACACACACTAATGTCTGACCAATGCTTTAGAACTTTAGCTGCATTCTCAGACAACAAGGACACTGTGTGTTTGTGTGTGTGTGTGTATGAGACACCTTTTTGTAATTCATAAGAGACACACAGGAGCCCAGAGGGGTGTAACTTAAGCTGCCGTGTGTGTGTGTGTGTGTGTGTGTGTGTGTTAGTGGTCTCATCTTCATGATGGATGGAACATAAGAAGGATTCCTGAAAGCAGGCAAACGGCACTAATGGCTCTCTTGGTCTCTGAGTGTAGTTAAGGATTATGAGGCAGATATCGCTCCTTCCCTAGGTTCCCCCTCTCCCTCCTTTAGGTTCCCCCTCTAGGTTCCCCCTCTCCCTCCTTTAGGTTCCCCCTCTCCCTCCTTTAGGTTCCCCCTTTAGGTTCCCCCTCTAGGTTCCCCCTCTCTCCATTTCTCTCTCTCTCTTCTCTATCCTGCACTCTATTGAAGAGACAGTGTGTTGCTTACTATCCTGCTTTGTGCATGCGTAGGTAAACACACACACACGTTCCACCTATGCACATGCCTGAAAACACACACATACACACACACTGAAATGATACACATGCATGCACGCACACACACACACACACACACACAGGCACAGACAGACACATACACACACACACAGTGGTCTGTGTGGCCCCCCTGGTGAGGTCAGGTCTGGGGTACGGTGCTTTAGATGTCATTAGGGCCCCCTCCCTGACTGAAAGGCCCCCCTCCCTGAGTGGAAGAGGCCAACTGTGGGGCATTAATGAGATCTGGGCTCCATTAAGTGGAGGGGTTAACCGTGTTAGAGGCTGAAGCAGACTAGCCTCTGGGGGGTGGATGGGGGGTCCGTGTGTGTGTGTGTGTGTGTGTGTGTGTGATTAAGGGAGAGTCTGGGTTGATCTCTGGTGCTCTGGTCTTGTGATTGCTCTGGTTCACCTTGCAGCTCTGCTCTGAGTAAATCGTTTCCTACACACACACACACTCTCCTTGACCCCTTGTGCCTTGGTGGCTGTCTGGATAAGCAGACAAATAAATAAATAAATAAGTAAATAACTCTTGACCAAAGCCGACCCCTGGAAGTGTTGTCCTGGCCTTGGATGGGCATGCTCAGGAGTGGGCTCTTCAGCAGCAGTCTAGCGGTGCTCAGGTGGGCTCCCTCTCTCTCTGTGTGTGTGTGTGTGTGTGTGTGTGTGTGTGTGTTTAAACCACAGGGGTCTTTTGAAGGCATTTCTGTGTTTGCACACACACAGTACAACATGGTCAAATGACAGCACGGTCATCCGACTCCAAAGAGGGTTCAAAGTCATGTTATGTGTGTGTGTGTGTGTGTGCGCGCCTCAAAGTCAGAGAGGATTTACATGTCCTCTGACGTACTACAGACAGGCCAGCCTGTTCCTGACTCTACCCACACACCCAACCCTACTTTCCTCTCCTCCCCTTCTCCTCTCTCTCTCCCCTTCTCCACTCTCCTCCCTTTCACTCTATCTCCTCCTCTCTTTCCCTCTCTCTCCCCTTCTCCTCTCTCTCCTTATCCTCCTTCTCTCTCTCTCCCTCATTCTTTCTAGCCAAATCTTTGTTCACACACTGACCACTACTCTCACGCTCTCTTGTCTCTAACCAAGCTTTTATCTACAAGCTGATCGCTGCGCTCTCGCTCTCTCTCTCTCACACACACACACCTCTCCTTCTCTAGTTTCTTCTCGGCCTCTCGTGTTCACACTGGCCCTCTCTGTTGGCAGTCCTTGTCCTTCATCCTTGGTCACCTTCACTGCCCCCCCTCTCTCTTGTTCTCTCTCTCACTATCTCTCTCTTGTTCTCTGTCTCTCCATCTGGTAGTGACTGTAGCCCTGCTGTGATGGGAAAGATTACAGACCCCTTCGCCTCCAGCTAGACCCCCATCTGTGTGTGTGTGTCTATCTGCCTAGACACACACACACACACACACACACACACACACACACACACACACACACAGTCTCTAATGTCCTGTCTGGCTAATGGCAGTCTTCTCAGCAGACAGTCTGTTGGCTGTGACTTCTGCCTGCTGCAGCTCCGTCCTATCAAAGCACCCACACATTTAGGGCCCGTCCACACGGAGACGCTTTTTGGGTTAAACGCAGAGGCTTTGCTTCGTCTTGGCCGAGCGTCCAAACGAATCCTGTAAACGCACTGCCCGAAACCGCACTTTTTTGAAACAGGTGGAAAAATCTGAAACCGCACATCCTGCTTGCGTATCGATGATGTCATCGCCACACCTCAGCTGCCCTGGACTTGACACTTAACAATACTAGTTTTCATACATGACATTACCTACGATTTACACTCCGTAGGATAAATATCACAACTGGTGCTGCGCAGCGCCGATAGCTTATGACTTGGTGGACTGAACACTGTTTTTTCCCGGTGTTTTTTTATGCATTCTAGCTACTGTCAGTGACGCGAGAGAACTTAAGTTATTAGGAAAGTGCGGTGTAAGTTTACATTAATTTGTGCGTAGTGCCGGTGTCATTCATTTATTTTACATGTCTTACAACATAAAAAAATGCATTCTTAGTAGGGGTGTAACGGTACACAGAAGTCACGGTTCGGTTCATACCTCGGTTCGGACATCACGGTTCGGTACGAGTTCGGTACAATGGAGGGAAAAGCAAAACAAAAATGCAGAAAGCATTTTATTTTGTACATGTCTCAGGCTGTACCACCTAGTGTCATACAGTCTCTTCCCTGAGCTATCTGCAACAGCCTGAAGTGTGTAAGATGTAGGCTAAACAGTACAATAAGTACCCAGACTCCATCTGTAACTTGTAAACAAAATAAGACAATCAGCTATAAAACTGAAAATAGGCCTACAGCATCTCTTATTTCTGAAAGTGCAAATTACATAGAAAAATGATTTTTAAAAATCCACTTAAGCAAGACCTTCAACATCTGTGTTTAGTTGTATATGGAAGGGTCTACAATTTGCCTCAATATTTTTTTTATTGTGTGTAAAGTAATAATCTAGCCTACTAACTGTGAAAATATCACACTATTTTGCCTTTTTTTAAAAAATGAAATTGCTTTCATAAATTTCATAAAGAGACTACAACTAGAAGTCACGTGACTTTGCCCTTACTCACCTTAGCATGGTTTGTTTATTAGCCTGGTTAGCGTTGTCACTTTATTTTACTGTCTATGCACTTAACACTACCAGCTCCTCATGTGAGAAGTTACAAGTTACCCCAACATAAAGGTAATTACCACGCGATTTACATAGCTTTCTGTCATTACGAAATCATTTAATTTAAGCCATAGGTTTTGGCCCTATTTGTATGTGTATCCAAAGGCTACTGAAGGGCAGGCGAAGTTTTTTCCCCTCGTTTCAGTGATTGGTAGCCTACATCATCTGGGTGATGACTTCGAATATGTGTAGCATTTTTTCCACTCACATACCCTGCTGAACAACGCCGACACACAGTTTCATATTATCCACCACTCTTTCGCCTGTACTAACGTTACTGTAACTGAAGTTCTCAAACTTGCGATCTTAAAGAGACCAGCGGATCCTCTAACTCTTGTGGGTCTAACCTTAGTGCTGCTAATGACTGACGGACTCGACCGACGACCTGACAAAAAAAAACATAGGCGCCAATCAGAGCTAAGGCGAGGCTACAGATTAGCGTTAGGTGTCGCTAAAGAACTCCCGTAACTCTCGCTACTTAACAGTAATTGCGCATGACATTAATTAATCCGCACACGAGTTTTATGTATTTTTATACCGTGTATTCTCCGTGTAAATTCATGCACCGAACCGTGACGCCCGTACCGTTTCGGTTCAATACGAATACATGAACCGTTACACCCCTAATTCTTAGTGAAGTCAGATTTGAGCATACAAAGACGCTTAGAACTCATGTTAAGCCTATAGATGCGCACTAAATGCGAATGCGCGATTTGATGCAAGCAAAAGTATCGACTGTTACTAACAAAGGTATTATAGCAATATTATAAATGTGGCGACGGAATAGCATAGAACTTGGGTACGCCTAGCCTTTGCACTTGCGGTGATAACCAAAACTAATGTGAATCGCGGACTATCCTACAACCAAAGAAAGTAAAGGAGATTATTTTTACCTGCGTTAGCCAAATAAGGGACGGGACTGCACCCTTCACAAACCGTAAAAATGAAGTTTATTAGTTTTACAGTTGACAGTTCACTATAAGTCCACACATACAATTCTGGTTTCCTTGCACTAGCCAGTTTTGTCGTAGCCTACTCTGTCTGTTGTATGGCCTACACAGCGCGCAAGCTTTGGTCAATTTCTGTAACAAACAGTGCCACCTATAGGCCTGGGATATGAAGTAACGTGTTGAGTCGTGTTGAGATGGATCCTTTTGGACGCAAATATTCTTGATATGGTTCCAGGGAAGACTGAGGAAAAAAAGGTCGGTTTGGTACGTGTGAACTAGGCCTTATACACACACACACACACACATTTACACACTCTCTCGCACACACACATAGAGACACAGACACATCTGTACAGACACACATCTCTCTCAGTGTCCCAAGCAAATCCCGTCCACCGATGCAAACACACTTGTGTTTATGCCACGATTATTAGGCCATAAACAAAGCCACTGGTCTTTATGAGAGTTCAAAGATTAATATCACATCAAAACCACACTGGCTTTATTCCTCATCCGCACACACACACAGCCAGTTTTATTGCATTTTAATTGGAGTGTGTGTGTGTGTGTGTGTGTGTGTGTGTGTGTGTGTGTGTGTGTGTTTTAAAAGGGTCACAGCAGTGGTTGTGGGCAGGGTGGGGCCTTCAGTTCAGCTGATCTGGACCGGTTCTGGTCTGTTGTGACCCGTAGAGGACCTATGGAGCGCGTGTGTGTGTGTGTGTGGGCCACTGTGGAGTGTGTGTGTGTTTGTGTGTGTGTGTGTGTGTGTGAGTGAGTCTCTGATCGCATGAATCAAAAGCATGAGGAGGACTTAACCTGTAGACCACGACTAGTGCAGCTGGACCGCGCGGTTACCTGTAGACCTCAGCTAGTGCAGCTGGACAGCGCGGTTACCTGTAGACCTCAGCTAGTGCAGCTGGACAGCGCGGTTACCTGTAGACCTCAGCTAGTGCAGCTGGACAGCGCGGTTACCTGTAGACCTCAGCTAGTGCAGCTGGACAGCGCGGTTACCTGTAGACCTCAGCTAGTGCAGCTGGACCGCGCGGTTACCTGTAGACCTCAGCTAGTGCAGCTGGACAGCGCGGTTACCTGTAGACCTCAGCTAGTGCAGCTGGACAGCGCGGTTACCTGTAGACCACGACCAGTGCAGCTGGACAGCGCGGTTACCTGTAGACCTCAGCTAGTGCAGCTGGACAGCGCGGTTACCTGTAGACCTCAGCTAGTGCAGCTGGACAGCACGGTTACCTGTAGACCTCAGCTAGTGCACCTGAACTGTTCCGCTACCTGTAGACCACGACCAGTGCACAAGTGTCTCCAACCAGCACAGCAGGACACTGTCTCCTCAGAGCATCCAGCATCTGGACTCTCTGGATCGAGTTTAGATCATCAGCTGGACCAATCCCTCGGGACTGTGTGTGTGTGTGTGTGTGTGTGTGTGTGTGTGTGTGTGTGTGTGAGAGAGTTTTAATGATTTGCATCCACTGGTTTAAAAGATCTCCTAATATCGTCAAAGGGTCTAAAATAGGACTGCAAACCACAAACAAGCAATCGTTACCAACGCAACGGAGGGCAAAAGGGGTCACAGCCTGGTTTTTCTGTTCAACTCAGTAAACCGACCTAAAACCACACATAAACACACACACATACGGATGCACACACACTCACAGAGTTTCTGCTGAAGGGATATACTGGGGCCTACACTTACAGAGGCTGCGGAGTGTTTAGAGGCTGTGGCACTGTACCCATGTCTTCTTCACACACACACACACACACACACACACACACACACACACACCCCTGTGTGGAGTCTTCCCTGACTCCTCCATTGTCATCTCTGGGTCTGGTGAGCCACCGTCAGTAGAGCATGCGCTCCAAAATAGCGTCATGTGTCTCATCAGTTAGCTATCTCAGCAGCATAACACCAGCAACACACACACACACACACACACACACACACACACACACACACACACACACACACACACACACACACACACACACACACACACACACACACACACACACACACACACACACACACACACACACACACACAAATAGCGTCATGTCTCTCATCAGTTAGCTATCTCAGCAGCATAACACCAGCAACACACACACACACACAAATAGCGTC
>NW_027468774.1:4819790-4824790 GCF_046254945.1 Alosa pseudoharengus
CACACACAGTCCCAGACAGAAAGATGGGTGAAAGGGCACACACGCACACACACACCCTTAAACAGACTAACTTCCACTAGCTGCACCACAGTGTTGTTACTTGTTGCTACAGAGTATGAATGAGTAAGCTTTGTTATTAGGCTAGTCAATTAAAGCATACTGGCTAAACAAAGGCCACTGCATATGTGACGCACACGCACGCACGCACACACTCACCCATATCTGGCTGTTCTTTTTTAGAGTCATGCACACACTTCAATCCCCTACCTCAACTCAAACAGCCCTGATAGCTTTACCATGTTGTTGTTGTTAACATACACACCTATATGTAAATTACATTTCATACACAAAGTTCCACCAACGACCGAACATGACATACTCATGTTCACGCACACACAGAAACGCACAAAAACACAGACACGGATGTTGTTGCATATCTAGCATATCAACATATGCAAAGCATGTTTGTGCTTGTATGTGTTTCATTGATGGCCCATTAATGTGTGTATGTTTTATTATCTCGTTGAGCAGTGTGTGTGTGTGTGTGTGTGTGTGTGTGCGTGCGTGCGTGCGAGTGCGTGTGTGCGTGCGTGCGTGCGTGCGAGTGCGTGCGTGCGTGTGCGTGTGCGCGTGCGCGTGCGCGTGCGTGTGTATGTGTGTGTGTGTGTGTGCGTGTGTGTGTGTGTGTTCTCCAGGCAGAGAGGGACTTCCGTACTCTGGTACCACATGAGTCAGATTAGCAGAGCACAAACAACAGCCTCAGGCCCCGATGATCACACACACACACACACACACACACACACACACACGATTACAGGCCACTGGCCGTTTGGCAGTGGCCTTGAGAGAAGAAATGAGCAGGAGCAGAAAAGAAAAGCCTGGGACTCAGTCACCGATGAAGACACACACACACACACACACACTGATGAAGACATTATGGAAGTCTGGACGACCGTGAGAGAGGCTTGGGAAACAGCCGTGTGAATTTACAGCGCTGTGCACCACCGCTCTCTCTCTCTCTAAAGCCCTGTGTGTGTGTGTGTGTGTGTGTGTGTGACAGTCATGTGAAAGAGGCTGAGTACATTCCTTCATGCATGAGGCTGTTAACTGTGGCGCACATGCACACACACACACACAGCACTGACACGACTGGGATCAAGGATCAAGTGGGCTTGATCCGTTTGGACGCAAGACTCCGCCTTCACTCCCACCCAAACCCCCTTGAAGTCCATCAATAATCTATGTGTGTGTGTGTGTGTGTGTGTGTGTGTGTGTGTGTGAGACAAACCAGCACACACAGGCTGTTCTCCATCATGTTAATGATGAGAGGCTCTCAGTGATAAACACTGGGGGCAGAACCAGGTGGTTCGCCTCGACCATCTCCATCACACACGCACACACACATGCACACACACACACATGCACACACACGGGACTCCTGCGTCTATCCATCGGTGGCTCTTCAGAAGTCAAGAGAAATGAGATTCTGTTTGATGTCCAATCTAGCTGCCAGAGAGAGAGAGAGAGAGAGAGAGAGAGAGGGGGGAGAGAGAGAGGGAGGGATAGAGAGAGAGAGAGGGGGAGAGAGAGAGGACAGAGAGAGAGAGAGAGAGGGACAGAGAGAGAGAGAGAGGGGGGGGGAGAGAGAGAGAGAGAGAGATCCCTGCTCAGATTCAGCTCACTCCCAACTCTCATCCGCTCATCTGCATTGATTAACACTTGTGATCTGCGGGGACTCACTGACTGATCTCCACCTAAGCCATCACGCAGTTAACCACTCTCCTCCTGAGTCTCCTCTGCTCTTTGGGCCTCTTCACTCCTCCCATTTTGTGCGTATGACACTATCCTAGAATCACTGTAAGAGGCTAACCAAAAATACCAAACGCCCTTCTCTTGGCAACCCCCGACCACACTTTGGTTTAGGGAAAGGCAGGCTGGGAAAGAGAAAAGATTCCACCGCCACTTTCATAGGTTATTAGAACGCACGCGGACCGTTCCAGATGTTCCGCATTACCAGAGAGCGTTTTTATTGTCTTAAGAGGAACTCCTGAAAAATGCTCGGCATGTTCTCCAGGGTCCGGCGCAGCCGTTTCTACTTCAGCCACTGCTTCATTTCCTCCGCGTCTTAAGGCGAGACGTGGGGCTATATCTTCCGCTCCAACTACATGTCAGCACTTTACTACATTGGCGTATTCACTGTAAATGGAGCGCCAGAATGCGTCGTTAAGTGCTCCATGCGTATTGTGTACCAGCAGGGCCGCTTGGGGGAGGGTCGGAAAATCCGTGACCCGCCGGTCCCTCAGCCGACCTCTGTGACCTGAGTGCGAATACAAATGGCGATGTGCGCTAAAGCCAGCAGACCTGGCAACACAGCCACAACAACCAGCCGTAGGACCGAAACGTCTACTGTTAAGTCTATGGTTTACCATTATTATAACCAACCAGTTGGATTCATAGCCTACATAACTATTCATGCACATTAACTGTAGCCTATTTGACGTGGGTTATCAAACTCACATCTCTTTAAAAACTGAGACTAATACTATGCTACAGCGTGCAGACTATCTGGAGTCTACGCTGACATCCATTGGACAATTAACTAGCTTACCCTACAGTTACTCGAACAGGGGGCTTCGTCATTTAGGGTAATTTAATGTTTGCCTGGGAGCATACGCGTAAAAAAGCAGGACGCAATAGCGATTATTACAGCAGCTGGGGATTGATGCCAGCAGCGCGGCTTGATCTGATTACAGTTGGCATGGTTTTAAAAGCGAGACTTTACTTGGAGAACGATCTTTTACACGACCGTGACTGTTCGCAGACTTGACTTGAAACAGGCATGCGATCGAGAAAGAGCACTACATCGACTGGGTTGTTAGATTCGGCCGATGAAAGACTATAAAAGTCGGTTTCTAAAGGGCAGATACTGGAAGAGTGAAGAGAGAAAGAGAGAGAGAGCGAACGCAAACGCACAGAGCTCGGCTGCAATGTTTCTCAAAAGTGGGTCAGCTAGTCAAACGGCAACCCCAGGATAGGCAGCAAAGGGACTAATGTTATTTCGTCGCGAATATTACTTTCAGCGGAACGATAGATTCCACTGCCCTTCAAATCAGACAACACCTTCATCGATTGAACTTTAAGATTAAGCTTTGTAGAGCTCTGGCCAGTCCGATCTACATGAAGCACAATAAGTGTACAAGTGGCATTTTTTGCATGAAGGGCTACAGCAGCAAGACACACACAGATTTCACATGCATGGTCACCTTGCAAAACAGGTCTGACCAACTTTAAAAGTATCCAATCTAATGTGCAGGCATGATTAAGATGGGAGATGATAACAGGCTACAGGGAAGGGACACCTACAGTGGTTGGAGCCGCTCCAGTGTTGGTTTCGCCGGGACGAACTGTAGGGATGGGTCGCCCCGGGAACCAGTCCCTTCTCCGGTATCAGGCAGCCCCGGCTCTGGTTGTAGTAATCCATCATCAGAAAGGGGTTCGGGCTGGAAGTGAGCCCCACAACGTCCACGCTCTCGTACATTCTGCTACCGTTCCGATATCGCTCCCCCTCGAACAGAAATATTTTTTTCCTCCGGGTGTTACAATGTAGTTAGCGTGTAGCGCCTGTCGTGACGCGCAAGGTCCACTTTTGCAGCCAAGGAAATGTATTTAAAAAAAACAACAGACGTTTATTTATCGTAGTGTGGACACAAAGAGTGAAATAATAAAAACTATTTCGTCACTTAGGAGAAATATTGAGTTATTCTAGCACTGTCATTGTGGTTGTCTGCTCCGATAATATGGTTTCGTTCCCCGTCGAAACTAAATATCTAGGCTACTACAACTAAAGTAACTGTACGAAAAAATGCCCCGTACAAAATCTAAACGGAATCTGCATATCTGACAGAATTCCTGAGCGCATGTCAACAGAGCGACCCGCAGCACTGCGTTCGATAGATATTTGACCGGAATATCGACAGATGCCTCTGAAACTTGGTGAGGCAGAAATCAACCTAGTCCCCCTGAGGTATGACAAGTCCTCTTGGCCTTCTCCGGTGGGAGATGCCGCGAATTACTTCCAAACTCCAGTGCAATCAGATTCAGTGCGTTCGGACACGCTCACGACCGTAGCAGCCAGAACTGCTGTTGCAGTAGAAAAGACACACAGACAGCCACATACAATACGCAAACTGGTCTCTAGTTCAGATGGTATTCCACGTAGGAAGCGTCCTGAGTTTCAGTCTCGGGATACGAAGAGGCTGTCCCGCACGCCTTCTCGCTTTGGTCAGACGGATCTTCCTGAGTCAATCCAAATGTGCTGAGCCGATGCTCCAGGCTTGTCGGAAGAAATGTGAGCTCCTCAGTTCGCTGTTTACATGGACTTTCCTGACGCTCTCTGGTTACAGGCTGAACCAGCGTTCCCCTGCGTGTTTACGTCCAAGACGAGTCCCGAGGTCCCACAAAAATTGTGTCAGCAACACGCTCGGAGTCTAGTGACGAGAGCGAGCAGCTGTGTGTTCGCTCCACCTCCGGTCTCCGCTCGCGCTACTCCCCTTCGGCCGCCACGCTCCTCCTACAATTAACCCTTTCAAGCCTCCACCAAAACATACCGCGTTTCACTGAAACATAGCCTTCCAACCACTTTGTGTAGGTAGGCTGTTATGTGCATGGTGGACTAATTATTCTATGGGTTAAAATATGACCGAACATAGCCTACATGCACTAAAGTCAAATGAATTGGCCAACTCGGACAAAACTCATAATAGAAGCAGCTGAAGCAACAGGCGAAGTGTGTTGTTTATGAAGGGAAAGTTATTTCATCGTGCTAAACACCACTCGTAATGACTCAAATACAGTTTGGATTCCTCCACTAAAGTAATTTACCCTCCCCCCCCGAGTTCTCATCGTTCATCTCACCGCGTCTCGCAGTCCCTTTCTCTCTCCGCGCCACCCTCCTCCCCGACCGGCGAAGGCTCTTTCATTCATTTGCCTAATGCTATGCG
>NW_027468774.1:4827290-4832290 GCF_046254945.1 Alosa pseudoharengus
ACAAAAACATACCCTCACACCACACACACACACACACACACACACAGACACACACACACACACACACCACTCACACACACCACTCACACACCACACACACAAGTACATATCCGCTTACAGACAAAAACATACCCTCACACCACACACACACACACACACACACACACATACATATCCGCTTACAGACAAAAACATTCATTCACACTCTTCACACTCAACCATAAACACGCAATACAGCAAGTACACAGGTATAATTAAGCACCTGTAAAATGTCCTTCAACCTCTAGTTCAGAGCTGAGGAGAGCTTGACTGTTCCTTAACACACACACACACACACACACACACACACACACACACACACACACACACACACACACACACACACACACACACACACACACACACACACACACACACACACACACACACCACACAATTGATGGACTTCAAGGGGGTTTGGGTGGGACTCCCAGCTCATTGCAGAGCTACGGACTAACTCCTCCAATCTGATTGGCTAATTCAGATTAAGCTTCAGAATAACCTAGCCTACGGTGGCCTTCCAGGGACATCCTGTCTGACTGTGGCAGGACACTGCAGGAGAGCGGGGCCAGAACAGCACCAGTAATCCAAACTAACGTAACGTGCGCACATCCAAAAATAGGTGCTGGAAAAAACAGCAATGCCGTAAAAAAAATCGCAAAGAATATCCACACACTAGCTCCCCTTTTTTCTTGTTTATTAGAATTACACCATAGGTCTATCTATGGTGTAATTCTAATAAACAAGAAAAAAAGAGGAGTTAGTGTGCGGATATTCCTTGCGATTTTTTCCAGAATAGAGCGAGATGAGGGCAAAAGCTGTGGCAGATTTCAGGATCACTGCCCTTTTCCCAAACTGATTATTTTGTCTTGAAGACCTCTATTTTTTAAGTTTTGGGAGAGCAGTGTGGATTTTTACAAGTTTTCAAGACTTTCCAACTTGTACCAGATCTGGAAAAAAGACTCCCCAGACTTGTGCAAGCATCTTGAAATCTGGATATCTGGAACATGATTCATGTTCATACCCTCTGGCGGAGAAACTGAAGCAAGGAGCGTGACAAGTGTGAGCTGGAAGAGACGGAGGTGAAAGACCTGATCTGTACTCACTCCCTCACTCACGCAGCTGAGGTCAGCGCTTCCTGCTGGCGTCCAGTTTACCAACAGAGGACGCGACACGTATACGTCTGCGCTACAGTTTACCAACAGAGGACGCGACACATATACGTCTGCGCTACAGTTTACCAACAGAGGACGCAACACATATACGTCTGGGCTACAAGTGCACAGAAATGCCACAAACTACAAGGAACTGGAAACTACATACCCAAACCCACACACACAGACACACACACTACTATAGCGGCCATCAGTGTGGAGACTGAGCCAGCTTCTCAAACTCAGTAACACTGAAATTCAGTCTCTACTTTGGAGCTTAAATTTAGATGACTTTCTGGTTTTCTCCAAGCACTTATTACAAAAGAAAAAAGACAAAACTTTCTTATCTAACATAGTTGGATAACTTTAACCTAGGGAGGGGTGGGGGTGACAAGCTTGGTAGGGGATAGGATGTAGAGTTGAGAAGCTGAAGGATGAACCCCCCCCCCCACACACACACCCTCAACCCCCCAAAAACTTGCGTGGCGTTGTTAAGGCCTCTGGCCCATAGAGATTGGACAGATGGATCAGCATTTTTGGTCATGGCTGACCAATCACAACAAAAACATCGCAACCCCAAACCAGATAGCCGCGTCAGGCAATGAGCTAATAGCTCAGAGCTAATACTAATCCTCACACAGATTACAGTCCCAAACACACACACACACACACACACACACAACCCAACGGGAGTTGATAGGCTGTGTGTTGATAGTTGATAGGAGTAGATAGGCTGTGTGTTTGTGTGTGTGTATAAAGGTCTTAAAGCCTGACGTACTGTATTGTACAGTCTGATGTCATGTGATCTAAACTGTAGTTGACCCGTCTGTCCAACCAACCAGAGCTTGAATTTCAACCTTTTTCCACCTACGACGGCCATTTCCAACAGACTTAGAAGCAAAGGTGCCCCTCAACTGGACTGGTCAGGAGAAGTACAGTTCAGCTCCAGCACTTCCAACACATGCCACTGATGCCAGAACACCATGAGGCGGCTACTGGTGCCCGGCTACTCGGTCACTACAACGAAGGTCCGTTTCACTTTTTGCTGGTACTGTTTAATTGTGCAAGACTGTCGCCGACAGTAATAGGACTACATTAACGTGATCAATATTAATGTCTTAATTAGAGGAGAGATGATTAAGTCATTATATCAGCGATAGAACAACACTCCTCTCTGCCATGGCCTCTGCAGACATCACAGATCTTGCTTGAAATGTGAGGGGAGAGAGATTGTGTGTCTGTGTGTATGTGTGTGTGTGTGTGTGTGTGTGTGTATATAAGCTGCTAAAACTCCCTCACACCGGAGAGACTGAGCGAGAGCTCTTCACATAACACGATTCCTACTTCAAAGCCTGCTCTCTTCTCTCCCCCACTCTCTCCCTCTTTCATTGGCTTCTCTCTCTCTTTCTCTTCCTCCCTCTCTGCCTCTCTTCCTCCCTCTCTCAGCTTGATTAGAGTGTCACTGAACTGAGATCTCATCCCTCCACAGAAAGCTCCTGTTATGTAAACCCCATAAGAATGGATACCATGCCAGGCAATGGAGGGCACACGCACACGCACACGCACACACACACACACACACACACTTTCTTTTTCTTCCTCTTTCTCTCTCTAACACACACACAAACACTCTCTTTATCTTCCCCTTTCTCTCTCTAACACACACACACACACACACACACACACACACACACACACACACACACACACACACACACACACACACACACACACACACACACACACACACACACACACACAGTGAATAGGGGGAGACACCAGGCGGGAACTAGCAGTGGGGATGAACTGAGATAGAAAGAGAGAGAGAGAGAAAACAGCAGGAGGAGAAGAATAAAAGGGGTATGGGGCAAGGGAAGGGGAGAAGGAAGAAGAGAAGAGGGAGAGAGAGGGAGAGAGAGAGAGAGAGAGAGAGAGAGGGAGCGAGAGAGAGAGAGAGGGAGAGAGAGAGAGAGGGACGGAGAGGAAGGAAGGAAGAGGGATACACTGAAAAGGAGGGGTTTATGACGGGGGATAAAATGTCCCACAGGCCTAGAGGGTGTCAAGCTATTTTTACAGGCCCATTCGAAACACTCTTTCCTTGTGTGTGTGTGTGTGTGTTTAGGCAGTAAAGGGCCATTCCTACACAGGAGATGCAGGTTATAGCAGACAATGAGCTAATCAACCCTTTCAGGATGAGCACACACAGGGGGAGAGACTGAGAGAATTCCCAAGCATTTGCACGGTGAAGGTTAAAAGGCAGGTAATAGGAAATGATGCAAAGCCAATCTTCCAGATGCTGCTTCACTCAGAAGCTAATGGTGTTGCTGACGACGCCATAATGCTCATGTACCGCACCATAGAGACAAGGCCCTCTCCTCACCCAGTCACCATAGAGACAAGGCCCTCTTCTCACCCAGTCACCATAGAGACGAGGCCCTCTCCTCAACCAGTCACCATAGAGACAAGTCACCATAGAGACAAGGCCCTCTCCTCACCCAGTCACCATAGAGACAAGGCCCTCTCCTCAACCAGTCACCATAGAGACAAGTCACCATAGAGACAAGGCCCTCTCTTCACCCAGTCACCATAGAGACAAGGCCCTCTCCTCACCCAGTCACCATAGAGACAAGTCCCTCTCCTCACCCAGTCACCATAGAGACAAGTCCCTCTCCTCACCCAGTCACCATAGAGACAAGGCCCTCTCCTCACCCAGTCACCATAGAGACAAGTCCCTCTCCTCACCCAGTCACCATAGAGACAAGGCCCTCTCCTCACCCAGTCACCATAGAGACAAGGCCCTCTCCTCACCCAGTCACCATAGAGACAAGGCCCTCTCCTCACCCAGTCACCATAGAGACAAGGCCCTCTCCTCACCCAGTCACCATAGAGACAAGTCCCTCTCTTCACCCAGTCACCATAGAGACAAGGCCCTCTCCTCACCCAGTCACCATAGAGACAAGGCCCTCTCCTCACCCAGTCACCATAGAGACAAGGCCCTCTCCTCAACCAGTCACCATAGAGACAAGGCCCTCTCCTCACCCAGTCACCATAGAGACAAGGCCCTCTCCTCAACCAGTCACCATAGAGACAAGGCCCTCTCCTCACCCAGTCTTCCTCTCCTCTCCTCCCTTCTCCTCTCTGTTCTTCCTCTCCTAGATATGCCTCTTCTGAGTCTCTGGTGGAAAAACACTAGGGCAGCATTGCAACATCACCCATATGTGATATCTCCCCTGACAGACACACACACACACACACACTCACACACACACACACACACACACACACACACACACACACACACACACACACCGAAACACACACACACACACACACACACACACACACACACACACACACACACACACACAGAAACACACACAGAAACACACACAGACACACACACACATACAATCAGACGTATACACACGCTGATGGTTTTACTCTGCTGTTGTTCTTCCAACAACACCGTTTGAAACGGCACTGTGAATTTCATCACTGTCTGCTGAAAGGGCCAAAATACCCCCCCCCCCCCCCCACAGACACACACACACAGACCCCAACAGACTGACAGTGGCTGGGTGGCTGAAACTGGTAAACAATCTGAAGGCCTTTTACTCTGCTCCCCAGCCCCGGTCATCACACCATCATGACTCTATCATAAACACATCATGGCAGATAGTGTGCACTGTCTAAACGTCTAGTGGCATGTGAGTTAATGCCTTCTACAGATACAACAGTTTCATGCTACTACTCTAACAATAATGTACTCACAACGTTTTGAAGTTATAACAGATTATTAGTATATTT
>NW_027468774.1:4838528-4841028 GCF_046254945.1 Alosa pseudoharengus
TCGCAAATTATATCGTTATCGCAGTACTCAATAATGTTATCGCATATCGCATGTTTTCCTAATATCGTGCAGCCCTAACGTGAGCACAGTACTACATTGGACATTGCACACGCGCACACACACACACGTGCACACACACGCACACACACACACACACACACACTGTAATCAACAGGGTGGTGTAATGTGACGTGAGCACAGTACTACATTGGACATTGCACACCCACACACACACACACACACACACACACTGTAATCAACAGGGTGGTGTAATGTGACGCGAGCACAGTACTACATTGGACATTGCACACACACACACACACACACACACACACACACACACACACACACACACACACACACACACTGTAATCAACAGGGTGGTGTAACGTGACGTGAGCACAGTACTACATTGGACATTGCACACACACACACACATGCACACACACACACACACACACACACACACTGTAATCAACAGGGTGGTGTAATGTGACGTGAGCACAGTACTACATTGGACAGACTGCTATGGTCGCAGATCCATGGGGAACACTACAGGAAGTGAGGTCATCATACCCGTGGCAAACATGTAGATCTGTGTTGATTTGTCTGGCTGTGGACCAGGACTCGCATTAAACTGACCACAGCCAACCGCACAATGAGGAATCGAATTAGACTGACCAGAGCCAACCGCACAATGAGGAATCGAATTAGACTGACCAGAGCCAACCGCACAATGAAGAATCACATTAGACTGACCAGAGCCAACCGCACAATGAGGAATCGCATTAGATTGACCAGAGCCATAGAGATGAGACAAAGAGAGAGACCAGATGAAGGGATCAAGAAGAAAGGAAAGAAAGAGAGAGATAGAGAGGGAGTTGGGTGAAAGAGAAAGAACAAGAGAAGACATGTGGAGGGGAAGAGAGAGAAAGAGAGAACAGGAGAAGAGAGGTGGTGGAGGGGGGAAGAGAGAGAGAACAGTGAAAGAGAGAGAGACAAGGGGTAGAGTGGTGGAGGTTGGGAAGAGAGAGAGAACAGTGAAAGAGAGAGAGACAAGGGGAAGAGAAGTGGAGGGGGGGGCGGGCCAGAAGGTGGAAGAATGACACGCACATCCTTGTGATGTCAGAGGGGAGAGGGAGGAGATGGAGTAATGCCATCAGAGACAAGATGAATATGGAGGAGAGGAGAGGGGGATGAGAGAGAGGAGGAGAGGAGGATGAGAGAGAGGAGGATGAGAGAGAGGAGGTTAAAGAGGGGAGGATGGATGGGAATGGGGGTAGGAGAAGGAGAGGACGAGACCTTGAGAAGGACATGAACCTGTGAAAAGGGCATTCTCCCTGGACACACACACACACACACACAGGCAGGCTATACACAAAGGCACACACACACACACACACACACAACCTCAGTGACCTTTGCAATGTGTGTGAGCTGCCAAAGAGCACTACTGAGCCCTTACAATCCAACCCAACCCAACACACATACTAGGGATCGACCGATATATCGGCCGGCCGATATATCGGGCCGATATTTGCTTTTTTACATGTATCGGCATCGGCCGATAAGCGCCTGCGTTCGCCAATAGTTTTTTTCCCCGCATTATTTACATACAGGCGTCCACAGGCAGGTCTGTGTTGCTGGAGACTCTGCAATTCACGTGCAGACTGCCCCTCCCCCATGAACAGAGCTGGAAGCCTGCTCTTCAAGACAACAGTAAACTTTAAACTTTCAAAGCATCTTATAACTGTTTGACTTAGCTTAAATATTGCCATACACTTTGAAGGTGGAAGCAAGTTTGTGGGTCCAAGTGGAAAATGTGAATGATATAGGTAGCCTACTTTATTTAATGCTAATGCCTCGTTTATAAAACTGCTTGCCATTGTATTTAGGTAGCTGCAAATAGCTAAGTTGTAGGCTAGGCTATCCATATGCATGCGGTAGCTAGCTGTTACAAACACTGATCATATGATTAATGCCAACGTTGTTCCGTGGTATTTGTGGGAGTTTCATTCAGCGACCACCTGGCTGAGTGTTGGACGCGTGTGGTGTGTGTGTGTCTCCCTCCGTGAATGCCCCTCTTCTATAAGACTGCTTGCCATTGTATTTAGGGAGCTGCACTAAGTTGTAGGCTATCCGTTTGCATGGGGTAGCGGTAGCTGTTACGAACACTGGTCAATCATATGATTAAGTAATTCAGCGACCACCTGGCTGAGTTTTGGACGCGTGTGGTGTGTGCGTCTCCCTCCCCCTCTCCCTTCGAGCGGGCGGAGTTGCCATCGCAGTGATATCAGAGCTTTAATAATGAGAGACGTGTTATATGTAGTTGAATATTAATTCGTGTTAACGTTTATCATGTACCAGACATACCGTGTATGCCTTACTTGTTTAGAGCCGTTTGCTAACGTTATCATTATCAATCCAGTTCAATGGTGGTTCATCAGCTACCAAACAGAAGTTTGTGTGTGCGTCTGTCTGTCTCACTCAGTGGGACACA
>NW_027468774.1:4846028-4851028 GCF_046254945.1 Alosa pseudoharengus
CGGCAGTAAGGAGGCCCAGTCCTAATGAGAAACACGTTTTCTTCAGACCTCATCCCTACAGCACCATGCTCCACACACACACACACACACACACACACTACAGCACCATGTTCCACACACACACAGCACCATGCTCCTCACACACACACGCACACACACAGCACCATGCTCCACACACACACGTCCATGATGGCATGCCTAATGCAGTACACACACACACACACAAATGCAGTACACACACACACATACAGTACACACACACACACACACACACACACACACACAGTACACACACAGTACACACACAACTTCCGGTTCGTGTTCTCAGGCTCAGCCATGTCCCATATTTGTGTTGGTCTGGGGAGTGGAGGGGCCCTCAGTCACTGATTGAATTTCTTTAATTTCTCAAGAATGACTTCAATGGACTAATTGCCTTCAACATCTCTCCTTACTTTGATTTCACATTTTCCTTTTTTAAAAGTTCTGCATCCATGAGTCTCATGCCAAGTAGCTCTCACTATATACATGCTCAGTCTGTCTCAAACACACACACGCACACACACACATGCACACAAACGCATACACCCACGCACACGCACACACACACTCACACACGCCATGTCAAGCACAGTAATTGAGTTGGCAGTAACTACTTTAGAGGGCAGGCTGATTGGCACAGTAAACAGGTACTAAAATAGCTTTTGCAGAGAGAGAGTGTGTGTGTGTGTGTGTGTGTGTGTGATTGTGCACGTGCACCACTGGTGTTTTGTGCTTTGCGTGACATTTAGTGATTGTTGGCGAATGGCAGGCGAGTTTCCACTTGGAAAGAAGGAAAAAAACACAGACTGCCACCCACTCCTCTGAGTCTGGAGATTTATGTGTCTGTCAGAGTGTGCAAGTCTGTGTCTGTGTCTGTCTCTCTCTCTGTGTGTGTGTGTGTGTGTGTGTGTGTGTGTGTGTGTGTGTTTGTCTGTGCAGATGTCTGCACTGTCCTTCTTTGCCTCTTGTGTGCACATGTCTGATCTCTCTTCTAACTTTTGGTGTGTGTGTGTGTGTGTGTGTGTGTGTGTGTGTGTGTGTGTGTGTGTGTGTGTGTGTGTGTGTGTGTGTGTGTGTGTGTGTGTGTGTGTGTGAGAAAGAGTCAGGAACACAGACACAGGTTCAGTTCAGCCTAGACAGCACTGCCCTAGAGCACACAATGCAGTACACGTACCTTGGTCTAGTGATTACTGCATCAGGAAGTTTCAGCATGGCAGTGAATGCACTAAAAGAAAAAGCCCGAAGAGCACTCTATGCTATAAAAAGAAAAGTTCACAAAATAAACATTCCAATTACAATCTGGTGCAAAATATTTGACAGCATAATCCAGCCTATTGCGCTGTATGGAAGCGAGGTTTGGGGTCCACTCAGTATGCACGACTAAACAAAGTGGGACAAGCATCCAACTGAAGCCCTATATGCAGAATTCTGCCGAACAATATTAAAAGTTAAAACAAAAACACCCAACAATGCATGTAGGGCAGAATTAGGCCGCTTTCCATTCGTATTCAAAAAAGATCCTTAAAATTCTGGATGCATTTGAACAGCAGTCCCAAAAACTCTCTCCATTCTGAGGCACTGAAAACCCAGGAGCTGAACCTGAAAAGAGTCCTCTGGGCCAGCTGGTGCTGAAGTTACAGTAACTAACTCAATAACAACAACTAACAAAGATCAAGCTCAGTCCAGCGCTGCTTCCCAAACATCAATTAGAGTCAACAAAATAATGAATCAAGCAAAAGAAGATTATTTAGACCATTGGAAAAAAACAAATTACAAACCAAAGTAGAATGAATTTCTATCTGATCCTAAAAAGAGAATATGAATTGGCTGAATATCTCAACTCTGTCAGAGATACGAAGCAGAGGCACATCCTGACCAAGTACAGGCTCAGTGACCAAAACCTAGCAATAGAAACAGGCAGACACAGAAAAACCTGGCTGCCAAGAGAACAAAGATTATGTGGTACATCAGTCTCTAGCCACACGACAACCCTCACAGAAGCACCCCTCCTCCTCCTCACCCTCCACTCCCCTCATCCCCCCATCATTTCAGCGGACCAAGTAAGTTATCTCTTAAGGAAACTCCATCCTCGTAAGGCAGCCGGGCCTGACAGACTGTGTCCAAGGCTGCTCAAGGCCTGTGCTGCTGAACTGGGGGAGCCACTGAAGCACATCTTCAACTGGAGTCTACGTCTCGGACAAGTTCCAACACTGTGGAAGACATCATGTCTCACCCCCGTCCCCAAGAAACCACACCCCAGCGAGCTTAATGACTACAGACCTGTCGCTCTCACATCACATGTGATGAAAACAATGGAGCGACTGGTCTTAGGTATGCTCAGACCCCAGGTACGTCATGCACTAGACCCGTTACAGTTTGCATACCAGGAGAAAGTGGGCGTGGACGATGCCATCACTTATCTTCTACACAGGACACATTCCCACCTAGACAAGGGGAAAAGTGCTGTGAGAATCATGTTCTTTGATTTCTCAAGTGCTTTTAACACCATCCAACCCCTCAGACTGGGAGAAAGGTCTTGCTGATGGGTGTGGACGCTCACCTGGTAACCTGGATTACAGATTACCTGACCGAGCGACCACAGTTCGTCAGACTGAAGAACTGAAGAAGACTCTGACACTGTGATCAGCAGCACCGGAGCGCCACAGGGAACTGTGCTCTCTCCAGTCCTGTTCACCCTGTACACATCTGACTTCTGCTACAACACCGAGTCATGCCACATGCAGAAGTTTTCTGACGATACTGCAGTTGTGGGGTGTATCAGGGATGAGCAAGAGGAGGAGTACAGGAGCCTGGTGGAGGACTTTGTGCAGTGGTGCAAACTCAATCACCTTCAACTAAACACTTCAAAGACCAAGGAGATGGTGGTGGATTTCCGCAGGTCTAAGCCTGCTCTGCTACCAGTCTCCATTGATGGGGTCAATGTGGAGGTGGTAAGCAGCTACAAATATCTGGGTCTCCACTTGGACAATAAACTGGACTGGTCAGCCAACACTGATGCACTCTACAAGAAAGGACAGAGCAGGCTGTACTTCCTGAGGAGGCTGCGGTCCTTCAATGTGTGCAGCAAGCTCCTCAGGATGTTCTATCAGTCTGTTGTGGCCAGCGCCCTCTTCTATGCAGTCCTAATGTTTTCACTACTGTTTTACTGCTACACCGTTTTTCATGCTATATTAGCACACATGATCAATGGCTGCGGTCAGGCTTCTGCTACAATACTGAATGAATGAATGGCTATAACCCTATTACCTCAACCTGTTCTTGCACTGAAATAGTTTTTTATTTTACCTTGTCTACATTATACTTTACTCTCCTATTTGTCCATATTATTTATGCTGGTCTCTAGACCTTACTCTTGCACTGTTGCACTGTTGGACTAATGTTGGACTACTTTTTGCACCTTCACCATGACACTCACTCTCTTGAGCACCTTGCCATGCACACATAACTAAGGACTATGGTTGGACTACTTTTTGCACCTTCACCATGACACTCACTCCCTTTAGCACCTTACCAGTCCCGGCCCTGTCACTACAAGCGTCTTATGCTTGATCACCCTCAAGCACATTGGACTTTCTTAATTTAACTTATATAGTGTATTTAGTGTTTAGTTTTCTTAGTTTTCTTATCTTTCTTATCTTTTACTGTCTTTATTGTACAGTGGAGTTTATTTATATGTTTATACTTATACTTATGTTTACCATTTCTGCTGTAAGTGCATGTTGTGTGTGATGTCTGTATGCTACTGAGACCCTTGAATTTCCCCTTGGGGATCAATAAAGTATCTATCTATCTATCTGGTCACTGTCAGGCAGAGGAGGTTGAGACAGAGGAGCACTTTCTTCTTCACTGCCAAAAATATGACACTTAAAGACAGACCTTTTTCACGAACATCCAAAAAGTCATACCAAATTTTATAGACATTGAAGACAATGATAAAATGGCCATACTTCTTGGAGAAGGGCCCTCTGCTGCCCTGGCAGCACAACATGTCTTAAAATGTCACAACATGAGGGACATGGTATAGAAAAAAACAAAGACCACTCTCACTCACTCACTCACTCAACTCACTCACTCACTCACATGCTATTGTTGATTCTGTGTACATGTTTACCTGCATTGCTGTATGTCTATTTTCTTTCTTTTGTGACTCTACTGTGTTATCTGTAACACTGGCTTTGGCAACACTGTATCCAAACAGTCATGCCCATAAAGCTCCTTTGAATTTGAGAGTGAGTGAGTGAGACAGACATATATAGAGACCTGTATCTTGAATTTCCCCTGGGGATCAATAAATTATCTATCTATCTATCTATCTATCTATCTATCTATCTATCTATGTGTGTGTGTGTGAAGTGGAACCGCAGCATCGATCTCTACAATATATATAAATACATATATACATCCTGTTGTTACGACCCTGTGGGTCTTGTGTATTATGTGTGTTTGTTACTTTTGTTGTGTGCTTCCAGGCAGATTGGCTGCAGCTGAGGGGTGGTGTGAAACCCTATGACGTCAGGGTAGCCCGGCCCTTTAAAAGGGGGCTGACGTCACTGAGCTCTCTCTCTTGCTAGCTGTGGGGATCGTTCGTTGCCACCGTCGCTGCCCCACATCGCTGCCACTAGGGCCAGCCTCGGGCCTTGCCCGAGCAACTTGCCGTCATCTCTCTCACACATAGCTAATTTAGATACACTTATGGTGTGGGTGCTTGCGTTTCTTTAGGAATTCGCCATCTTGGTTTGTATAGAAATGAATATTAAGTGACACACCTAAGAGGTTGGACATACGGGACAGTTGGTAATATGTGACGTTCCGATACATACATAAACACATACATACATACATACATACATACTTACATACAAATACATACAAACTGTACACACATACACACATACATACATACAGAACCCACATACATACATACATACATACATACATAC
>NW_027468774.1:4878528-4886028 GCF_046254945.1 Alosa pseudoharengus
AATGTATAACATGGTGTGATTCTCTTCATCATCTTTCATCCACACACACACACACACACACACACACAGGGCTCTATTTTAATGGTCTAAAACGGAAGTGTCCTTGCGCAAAACGCAAGTCACTTTGTGGACAGATCCTGGGCGCTGATGCTATTTTACTGGCGGGATAATTGACTGATGCGCCAGACGCAAATCTAAAATGGGTTGGTCTGGAGTAGCTACATTAATCATGGGTGTGGTTTGGGCGTAACGTGCAATAAACCAATCAGAGCGTCATCTCACATTCCCTTTAACAACAGGCACGCTTGTTCCACAGCTGATTGCTATTATGGTGGCGTATTTGCCAGGCGCAGCCAGGAGCGTTCACAGCGCTATAATCACTGTTCAGTTGGGAACAGTTAGCTATTGATTTTTCCTCTTGACAAAATGTAATACAGAATTGTCACAAAGACATACTTTCCGATGTTTTGGGATCACTCTCACTGAATCACGAGATTATGAATGCATGGTGATATATTTGCAATGTACAATGTAATCTAACATTACCTCTCTATAGACAAAGCATATCTTCTGTCAGTTAATCTCTTCTCTCCCGTGCTGCCGCTGGGGCATTTGGGTTAAATGGCATCGGCATGCAGTTCAACATCACGTCTCCTTACAGTAAGTCCTCTAATATTTCCTAATTTATGTCATCAACACATCCGTGATTCGTGAAAATGTGTACGCTAGATTTATGCCTATTTTTTCACATCTTAATAGACACCACACTGATTTCCCTCGAGTGGTAATATTTTTCTTTTATTATTAATTATGTATGGTTTACAGAAATGGGAACTACATTGTATAGATGAGAGGAGCGAAGTGTGCGTTGCGCAGCACAGGCGGCCAAGCAAGGGCTCCTTACCATCAGGCAACTCAACAACAATAAACAGTTTCCAAGTTGACCTAACTAACTTTCAACTCTGCACAGTATCCCATTAATTGCATGACAGTAGGCTATTTACAATATTTTCTGTAAAATAGAGTTTGTAAACACGTTATCATCAACTTAATGCACGCACAACATTTGTTTGAGTAGGAGAGAGAATAACAATGAATGGATGCAGCAACTACAGAAATTGTAGCCATATTTGCTGCTTTCTTGTACTATCTATGGTTGCTGGTTAACAGCACATAAAAAGCTGATTTAAGCTAATTCACTAACTCAAGACTTCAAGGCCATCATGGATATAAAACGTTTTTTGAAAATAATGAAAGGATGGAGGGAACATAGCAAAGCTTGGAGTTATTTCAGATGGGCTACAACAAGGTAGGCAAAATTATGGTGCTTAAAACCTTAGCGCAGCTGGAATAATGCTTAGGCTTATGTTAAAGCGCACACGATGTTTAAAGCCATACACAACGGGAAATTGGAGCAAAACTAAAGGTAACTTTAGCCTTTATAGGGCTGTATAAAGTTGTCCAAATTAATAGGTCGTAATTAGGCATTGTTGTTGTAAAGATATTGCATGTAGATGTTGTACTATGTAGGCTACTAAATTTTTAGGTCACCAATGCACGAACAAAACCGGGAAATGGACAAATATTATCAAGGCTTTGAATGTTTCCGTCTGTGCACGGGGGTGTCTGTAGATTGTTGTGTAACGCATTCATTCATGCAGGCCTGTGGTCATGCATGCGCCCTTAAAATAGCATCTGCATTTGCGCCACAGACTTTAGACCAGGGAGTTCCTGGTCTGTGGCGGAATTGTTTTCTGAAACTGCAAAATATCAACAGTGAACGTTTGCGCCGGAACACGCCCCGTCTTTTCGCTGAACCGCCCCGGTGGGCGCAATCGAATTCCCTAATTTGCAGGCATGTACCTGTGGAGGGAAAATTCCAATATGCGCTGACTGCAAAATAACAAAGTTGATTGCGCTGGGACGCAAGATAGAGCCCAGAGTGTGCAACCCAGCAGCGTGAAACCCAGCAGCGTGAAACCCAGCAGTGGGCAACCCAGCAGTGGGCAACCCAGCATTCATTTCATGACTCTCCACTGTCCTTCATTCTGTAATTCTATTTTTCTAAGGAACTATACTGTCTTTGGGTCACTATAACACCATTTTTTCTCTCTCTCTCTATTTCTCTCTCTCTCACACACATGTGTTTTTATTTACCGTTGCCAAGTGCTATTCACTGCACTCAAACTGGCTCTTTGTCTGGAGCATCATTAATCAGACACACACACCTCTCCCGCCCCACACACACACACACACATACATCTCCCCCACACACATCTCTCTCCCACACAAACACACACACAAACACACACACACACACACACACACATACATCTCCCCCACACAAACACCCATCAACACACTCACACACCTCATGAAGCAGCAGATGAGAGACAAAGGGAAGACACCCAAAGCTTTGGTGTTTGAGTGTGTGTGTGTGTGTGTGTGTGTGTGGGGGGGGGGGGGGGGGGGGGGAGTCTGACCCACGGGCCAGGCATCTATAAATCAGCCGTAAACAATAATATGGGCTGTTTAATATGGCTAAAGATTAAGACTCAGAGAGAGAGAGAGAGAGAGAGATTGGGATAGAGAAAGGGAAAGAGAGAGAGAGAGAGGGAAAGGGAAGAGATAGAATGAGCGCTCATGTAGGCCTGGTTGGTATGATTCTCAGACTGAACAAAGGGGAGATGTGACATGCTGCTACACACACTTCTGCACCCTTTTGGACAAACGCACGCACACACGCACACTGCACGCACGCACACTGCCGTTAATCATTATACACCAGTTACACATATTATGCCACGATCACTCGCTCACACAGACACAGACACACACGCACACACACACAGAGAGACACACAGACACACACACAGACAAACACACAAGAACAAAAACTGGAACAGAGATAAATCTGTCATCCAACTAGTGGCACAGCTCCGTCTCACACACACACTCTCTCCACAGGTGAGGGAATCTCCTGAGACCCCTTTCAGAGTCTCAATCGATGGCCACTGAGTGTGGACAGGCACTACGCAATCAATAGAACGCCATTAAAGAAATGTGTGTGTGTGTGTGTGTGTGTGTGTGTGTAAGTAGTCACAAATCTACTACCCACATATAAAAGCACATACACATTTGTAGTATACACAATACTGAGTACTCGCTCACTCAGAGAGAGAGAAAGAGGGAGAGAGAGAGAGAGAAAGAGGGAGAGAGATAGAGAGAGAGAGAAAGAAAGAGGGAGAAGGATAGAGAGAGGGAGAGAGAGAGAAAGAGGCAACCAGCTATGAACAGTCTATTCTCCATCCCACCAGCAATGGTACAAACATATACAGTATACTACAGACATGGTGTAATTGACAAAAGCTACAGACTACCAGCCTGGTGTAACTGACACAGATTACAGACTACAGGTCTGGTGTACCTGTCACAGATTACAGACTACAGGCCTGGTGTACCTGTCACAGACTACAGGCCTGATGTACCTGTCACAGATTACAGACTACAGGCCTGGTGTACCTGTCACAGACTACAGGCCTGATGTACCTGTCACAGATTACAGACTACAGGCCTGGTGTACCTGTCAAAGACTACAGGCCTGGTGTAACTGTCCCAGATTACAGGCCTGGTGTACCTTTAACAGATTACAGACTAGACACCTAAGAACACCTGTCCTGCACTCATTCACATCTCAAAAGCTTCATCACCATGAAAACATTTCAACATTAATTTCACACATGCCATTCCTATGACTGTGTGTTGGAGTTTGCAGACAACAGAAGCAGTGTTCGTGCTGTTGATCTGCTGATGGATATGTGTGAGGTATGTCTGTGTTTGTGTACTGAGATTTTGTGTGTGTGTGTGTGTGTATCTGTGTATTACAGTCTAGCAGCTAAGTTCAAATAAGGCTTTTGTGTGTACGAGTCTGTGTTTGTGTTCTTCACTGACTTAATGAGACTCATAGGTCCTTGCAAAGTTTTTGAGTGAACGTGTACGTGTGTGTGTGTGTGTGTGTGTGTGTGTGTGTGTGTGTGTGTGTGTGTGTGTGTGAGTGTGTGAGTTGAGCGAGAGTGTCTGTGTGGTAGTCTAGATCGTAGGAGAGTGAGAGGTTTTTGTGTTAGAGTGCATGTCTGTGTGTGTGTGTGTGTGTTTCTAAGTTTGTCTGTGTGGCTGTCTATGTGCAAGTGAGTGTGTGTGCAAGTGAGTGTGTGTGTGTGTGTGTGTGTGTGTGTGTGTGTGTGTGTGTGTGTGTGTGTGAGTGAGTGTGTGTGTGTGCAAGTGAGTGTGTGTGTAGTAGTAGTAGTCTACGTGGTAGGCCAGTGAGAGGCTTTTATGCTGTCCGTACGGTATGTGGCAAGTTACTGGCGAGTCTGTTGTTTGTTTTTGTGGACCATCGTCTGTCACGGAACAGAAGTGTGTGTGTGTGTGTGTGTATGTACATTATCACTACATTCTGGTTGGATTTAACCCTGTGTATAAGAGTTCTATCTTTTGGCAACTCATTGAGTGCCAAAAACGTAATATTACGTTTTTCCTTCCCATTCGTTGAGTGCCAAAAACGTAATATTACGTTTTTAGCTTTTTTTTTTAAATTGCGAAACTAGACACTCTAACACACCTTATATGTGATTTTGGGAACTCTGTGATGAATGGAAATGAAATATATGACGATCGTGAAACTCATGAAAACGCACAATCTGGACATTTTATCTGGACATTTTATCATAACTCGGTTGCCGCTTTGGGTCGAATCAGTGACGCATGCACGTCAGGTCAAAACCAGGCCATTTTCGTGGGTAACAAGCTACACTTCATATTTCATGAAAGGCGTTATATCTCCATTTCTAGAAAAAAAACAGCGATTTTGATGAAAACTAGCCACTTTTTAGATTTCTCAGGAACAGAGGCGTGTAGAAATACACGGTTTGCACCCACCGAGAGCTTAAAGTCTCACCTTTCAAACGAGCCATTGTATGTGTTCATAGCTATAACACAGAATATGTTGTGGCTGTACAAAAATCATCAACAATGGTCTAGATTGCTGGCACTCTAGGACAAAGCTCCCGAAAACAGCTTGGCATTCAATGAGTTAAGTAAAATTACGAGACAAAAAAATGTGTGTGTATGTGTGTGTGTGTGACAGAAAATGTGGGTATTTATGCATGTGAGTGTGTGTGTGTGTGTGTGGTAGTCTAAGTGCTAAGCGAGTGAGAGGTTTTTGTGTGTAAGTGTGTGTGTGTGTTCAAGAGAGAACATGCATAGTTGTGTATACCTGAGTGTGTGTCCACTTCATAAATCCTGAGTGTTCAGCCACTCACAGACATTTACCACACAAATGTTAAGTTTGTGAGTGTACAGTATGAGTGAGTGAGTGTGATAGATAGATAGATAGATAGATACTTTATTGATCCCCATGGGGAAATTCAAGGGTCTCAGTAGCATACAGACATCATACACAACATGCACTTACAGCAGAAATGGTAAACATAAGTATAAGTATAAACATATAACTAAACTCCACTGTACAATAAAGACAGTAGAAGATAAGAAAGATAAGAAAGATAAGAAAACTAAACACTAAATACACTATATAAGTTAAATTAAGAAAGTCCAATGTGCTTGAGGGTGATCAAGCATAAGACGCTTGTAGTGACAGGGCCGGGACTGGTAAGGTGCTAAAGGGAGTGAGTGTCATGGTGAAGGTGCAAAAAGTAGTCCAACATTAGTCCAACAGTGCAACAGTGCAAGAGTAAGGTCTAAAGACCAGCATAAATAATATGGACAAATAGGAGAGTAAAGTATAATAGACAACTATTTCAGTGCAAGAACAGGTTGAGGTAATAGGGTTATAGCCATTCATTCATTCAGTATTGTAGCAGAAGCCTGACCGCAGCCATTGATCATGTGTGCTAATATAGCATGAAAAACGGTATAGCAGTAAAACAGTAGTGAAAACATTAGGCTGTGGACATTAGTAAAACAGTAGTAAAACAGTAGTAAAACAGTAGTAAGCAGTAGTGGGCAGTCAGTACTCAAACATGGAGAGGGTGGAGAGGCAGACAGACTATGCAGATAAGTCTATCTCTCCTCTTCCCTTTAGTGAGGCATTGAACAGTTCAATGGCCCTAGGAACAAATGACTTCCTCAGCCTTTCAGTTGTGCATGGCAGTGAGCGAAGTCTCCAGCTGATCAAGCTCTTTTGCTTTTTGATAGTGCTGTAGAGTGGATGACATTCATTGTCCAAGATGTTGATCAGTTTGTTTAGGGTCCTTTTGTCAGATATTGAAGTGATGCACTCCAGTTCAGCTCCCACTACAGAGCCAGCTTTCCTTACCAGCCTGTCAAGTCACCCAGCATCCTTCTTCTTTGTGCTTCCTCCCCAGCATACCACTGCATAGAAGAGGACGCTGGCAACAACAGACTGGTAGAACATCCTGAGGAGCTTACTGCACACATTGAAGGAGCGCAGCCTCCTCAGGAAGTACAGCCTGCTCTGTCCTTTCTTGTAGAGTGCATCAGTGTTGGCTGACCAGTCCAGTTTATTGTCCAGGTGGAGACCCAGATACTTGTAGGTGCTTACCACCTCCACATTGACCCCATCAATGGGGACTGGTAGCAGAGTGGGCTTAGACCTGCGGAAATCCACCACCATCTCCTTGGTCTTTGAAGTGTTTAGTTGAAGGTGATTGAGTTTGCACCATTGCACAAAGTCCTCCACCAGGCTCCTGTACTCCTCCTCTTGCTCGTCCCTGATACACTCCACAATTGCAGTATCATCAGAAAACTTCTGCATGTGGCATGACTCGGTGTTGTAGCAGAAGTCAGATGTGTACAGGGTGAACAGGACTGGAGAGAGCACAGTTCCCTGTGGCGCTCCGGTGCTGCTGATCACAGTGTCAGAGAGACAGTTCTTCAGTCTGTATGTGTGTGACAGAAAATGTGGGTATTTACTGTATGCATGCATGTGTGTGTGTGTGTGTGTGGTAGTGTAAGTAATAAGCGAGTGAGAGGTTTTTGTGTGTAAGTGTGTGTGTTCAAGAGAGAACATGCATAGTTGTGTATACCTGAGTGTGTGTTCACTTCATAAATCCTGGGTGTTCGGCCACTCACAGACATTTGCCACACAAATGTTAAGTTTGTGAGTGTAAGAGTGTGTGTGTGAGTGAGTGAGTGAGTGAGTGAGTGAGTGAGTGAGTGAGTGTGTTGAGAATAGATGGCGTTTTCTTGACTTCCTATGGATCAATTTGGTTAAAGGCAACCTGTGACTCCCCAAAATGCTCACGCAATGTGTCAAAAACACACACACACAGCGGAAACACACACACACACACAGCCTGGTTACAGAAAGAGTAAATGTATTAAATGAAGAGCCAAGGAAGGGCCAGTAAAGCTCCACTGAAGCCTGCTGGCTCTGCACAGCACATTTACAGATAGAGCCCTGCGTACAGGGGCTAGTAGTCTTATAAAGAATAGCGCGCACACACACACACACACACA
>NW_027468774.1:4891028-4898528 GCF_046254945.1 Alosa pseudoharengus
TTTCAGGCTGCCAAGATCACATCAGGAGGAGACCATGAGCTGCGCTGAGAACCGCACACACGCACGCACACACGCACGCACGCACGCACGCACGCACGCACGCACGCACCAGGAGGAGACCATGAGCTGCGCTGAGAACCACACACACGCACGCAATTTCTTTTCCACACCACACACCCTTCACTCGTTCCCTGTCTGTTCATCACTCATTCGCGGTGTTTCTTTCCCTCTCTCGCCCTTATACTCTCCCTTCTTCTCACACACACCCCACACACACACACACACACACACACCCCACACACACACATGCACACACACACACACACACACACACACACACACACACACACACCACACACACACCACACACACACCCCACACACCCCACACACACACACCCCACACACACACACACACACACACCACACACACACACACACACACACACACACACACACACACACACACACACACACACACACACACACACACACACCTCCCTTCAAAGCCCCTCCATCAGGACCTTCCTGTGGCACCAGACCAATCACAATCCCACAGAAACCGCAAGGCCAACCCCCATGAAATCAACGCTCCAATCACAGATCACTGAAGCCAACAAACCCCGCCCCATTTACTCAATTCAAATCCCACTCTCTCCCATGATCCTGCCTCCTACATTATATAACTCATTTTTCTGAAGGTTTTGTGTGTGTGTGTGTGTGTGTGTGTGTATTTGTATAGAGCTGCATACTCAGAGTGTGTGTTTATGCATCAGATTCAGTCACATCTGTGAAAGTAATGACCATATCAAGGAACACTTTCACAAGACATGGCTAAAACAGTTTGAGTTTGGAGATCAGGTTGTCCAGTGTGTGTGTGAGGGTACATGTGTCGAGGCATGCATGTGTATGTGTGTGTGTGTGTATTTATGTATTTTATGTATGTCAATCACATGTGAGTGAGTGAGTGAGAGAGAGAGAGAGAGAGACTATTTCATTGGCAAACACCAAAACGTTTCTGTAATTTTGTTTCAATAAAAATCCATATTTTGAGCCTGATCTGTCCATTTCTGTTGAGAGGGGTGTGGGTGTGTGGTTGTGCATGTATGTGTATGTGTGTGTGTGTGTGTGGTTGTGCATGTATGTCTGTGTGTGTGTGTGTGTGTGTGTGTGTGTGTGTGTGTGTGCGTGCGTGTGTATGAGTGTGATTGTGTGTGTGTGCGTGTGTGTGTATAAGTGTGAGTGTGTGCGTGTGCATGTGCGTGTGCATGTGTATAAGTGTGAGTGTGAGTGTGTGCGTGTGCATGTGTATAAGTGTGTGTGTGTGCATGAGTGTGTGCGTGTGCATGAGTGGGAGTGTGTGCTGTAATGCAGACTAATTGGCCTACTCAGGCCCCTGCTTGCCAAATGACTTTATTAAGCTCCAAATGTGATGCTCTTCATCACCGGACTCTTGCCACACACACGCACACACACACGCACACACACACACGCACGCACACACGCACGCACACACACAACCATACATACATGCTATACAACACTACACACCCATAAAACTGGCCATACACACAGACACTGTATTTGTGTCCACAGCACAACACACACTCCACTTATTCTACAGTACATTCACACACTTTTACTCACACACACACACACACACACACATACTTCAACTAATCCATCCTTATCACATGCGGGCCAGATCTGAATATGGATCAAACCATGCAAGCAGACAGAGTCACGTCATGAAGCAAAACATCAGACAGCCTTCTAGAGGCTTGGCAAACGTCTTGGCAAAAGTGGAGCCCAATATTCACACACAAAACACAAGCCACGAAGACACACACACAACTTCCTCCCTCCAGTGTTACAGTATAGCATTCCAAAGAAACAAAAACACACACACAGAGTCTGTGTGTGTGTGTGTGTGTGTGTGTGTGTGTGTGTGTGTGTGTGTACACTGCAGAGGCGATTGCTCTAAGACTACAGGGGAAGCTCAGCCTCCTCTAAAATATCACGGAAAATCGCATCAAATAACACTATTACATTAGCTTCTAGCCTACTATTCCAACTAGAACATGCTGAAAACATGTTCATCTTCATGGCTAGTTTGTTCTGCAATAAGGTTTTGTCGGTCATTTATCGTGATTTCGCACCCGTAATACATTGCTGTGACGACACGATCCATCAAAAACCATGCAAAAAACCCATAGACGCTCGGCTTCACTGGACTTTCAATGGCACTTACAGAGTGGGCTGATCTCAGTGCAGAAAAGCTACACGTTTATTGGACAAGCGCCACAAAATCGTCATTTCCAGGGAAGCCCGGCGTCTCTGGGAGTGAATGGGACAGTGGGATGGCCTGGACGCCGAGCTTCTGTATGATGATTGGAGGAACCGTCATAGAGACTGGACTCTTTTTGATTGACAGCATATGCCGCTATCTGACAGGAAGTGGTTCAAGTTCAAGGGATGCGTTAACGTTAGTGTTGACAGGTGAAGTCAAGAGGCAAGGCAAGTTGCAGCTCAAATTCTCATAATTTGGGAGTAATACAGTCGGTTTCTATTGTCTGTAAATAGCATACCATAAATAAAACCTTAATGTGGAGTTACAGAGTTTGTGACTTGCTTTTGTTTCAGTTGTGTATTTAGGCTAAGTTAGGTATAGTGCGCTATATAACGGTGTAGGCTACATGATGCCATGCCAACTCTATAGCCTACTGTTTGGCCTATTCTGGGTTTTGGGATAATGTTTGCCCTCAAAGAACAATATAGCACCTTAATAATATTAATTTAATAATTGACCAGTTCTATCAGAGCTTCCCCTGTTCCAAAGAGCAGCAATCGCCACTGGTGTACAGTGTATGTGTGTGTGTGTTTCTCTCGATGACGTAGCCTAAGATGCTCACTGAGGCTGAAGAGTGTCTAACCTAACTGTAGCTGAAGAACACTTCACATGAGTTATCAAGTGTTCCCCACTGAAGATGGGAAATCCCACCTTTAAACATCAGTAGTCTCTGTTGCCAGATGGGGTGTTCCACCTTTAAACATCAGTAGTCTCTGTTGCCAGATGGGGTGTTCCACCTTTAAACATCAGTAGTCTCTGTTGCCAGATGGGGTGTTCCACCTTTAAACATCAGTAGTTTCTGTTGCCAGACGGGCTGTTCCACAAATTCAGGCAGCTGTCTGATTAGCTAAATGAATGACTGCTCCTCATAGCTAACCAACGCCACTACTTTTAAAGGTAATCTAGATTATGGCTCGTAATCCCATTGATGCCCCAGGCTTCTCTCTGACCCAATGCTTAATCTCTAATCCCAATCTCTTCGGCCACTTCATAATCTAACAGGCCAATAGCTTTAACTAGCCAGGCTCCTGGTCCTCTGCTTGTCCTAAGGAGTTAGTTGGGCCGCTCCCTGGTCCCTGCCGTTCACTGGTCAGAAAGCAGCTTGCTGCACACGTCCAGTCAGATCTGCAGTCAGATCTCTCGATCGCCTCAGAGGCTAATCTCTGGCGCCGTGCCAGATTAGCTGTCTAAAGTGGCCGGTTAAGCCAGTTCCTGACTGGAAGTCTTCATCTCGGTCACAGCCAAGGGCTGTAGTGGGGGCTAAACGCAAGAGATTTCAGAAAGAGTTTATCCACCTTTTTTTAGAGTTTATCCAGCTCTCAAAAGAGTTTATTCACCAATTACAACTTTTAACATTGAAAAATCACACTGTATTATCCACATTTACAATCAACACTTTAAGAACCATTTAATACCACTGGTATTGTTATAAACATTGGACAATAACCTCCACCATCATCAAACATGGTGTGTAATGTCTCAGATGTGCTATATCTCATATGGACTCCTACTGCTGTATAATGTCTCAGATGTGCTATGCTTCATGGCAGCCTTGGTAACGTCTCAATTGTGTCTCCGCTGGGTCTCGCTGTCGTCTCGGCTGTGTCTCAGTGAAGTTGGTGCTGCGCTCCGCAGGAACGTTTCCTGGGGTGTGAGTCAGCGGGTGCGCTCCACGGTCTCCATTTCACACTCACTTGGGTCTCGCTCACTTGCTCTCTCTCACACACACACACACACACACACACACACACACTCATGCGCTCACTCGCTTTCTCTCCTCCATAATCTCAGCTGTTGTCTCACTAAGCCTTTCTTCTCTCTCCCTCTCTTTTACTGTCAACTCCCTCATCTCCAAAGCACAATTCAAGCAGAACACACACACACACACACACTTGCTCTCACTCTCTCTTTTTCTTTTACACACACACACACACACACACACACACACTTGCTCTCACTCTCTCTCTTTCTTTTACACACACACACACACACATGCGCTCACTCTCTCTCTCTCACACACACACACACACACACACACACAAACACACACACACACCTAACCATAGGTGTCATGTGAATGAGAGAGAGTGGAGTTAAGGGGTGTCTTTCTCTCTCTCTCTCTCTCTGTATGTGTGTGTGTGTGTGTGTTTGTGTGTGTGTGTGTGTGTGAAACTACCTCAGGCCCTGAGAGTGTCGGTGCGCCTGGCTGCAACTCAATTACAGCAATGTGAGTCAGGTGGTTGGGAGAAATCCCCCTCAGCCAAGCACACACACGCAACAGAGAGAGAGGGAGGGAGAGAAGGATAGAGGGAGGGAGGGAGGGAAGGAGAGCAGGAAGGACAGAGCAAGGGAGAGAGGGAGGGAGAAAGAAAAAGAAAAGTGAGAAAGAAGAGAGAAGAGACAGATGAAGGAGACAAAACAGAAGAGAGAGAGAAAACCAGGAGAGAGAGAGTGGGAGAAAGAGGGAGGGAAAGAAAGAAAGAGAGAGCACTGCAGTACAGTGCAGTAGTGTAAGAGAGAGAAAGGGAAAGAATAAAGTCAGAAAGAAGAGAGAGAGAGAGAGAGAGAGAGAGAGAGAACATTACAGAACAGTACAGCAGAATTATAAGGGTAATTTAGTGCATAAGGGCTCATGTTAGTGCATAAGGGCTCATGTTAGTGCATAAGGGCTCATGTTAGTGCATAAGGGCTCATGTTAGTGCATAAGGGCTCATGTTAGGCGGGCCGTTTAGAGTGGCTTTGCCTGCTTGTTTACTTTGGCACACGGGACAGCACGTATTTCATGTCAATGGAGCCCTCTGAGGATGAATGTGGGATAGAGAGGGAGGAAGAGAGAGAGGGAGGAAGAGAGAGAGGGAGGAAGAGAGAGAGAGAGAGAGGGAACACAGGGAGGAACAGAGGACAGAGGGAGGATGAGGGGGAGAGTGATAGAGAGAGAGAGAGAGAGAGATAGAGAGAGAGAGATCCAGCTTCATGTTGCTGACCCATCCATCATTGTGTCAGACCTGCTATCATGTGTTTGAGTTCCTGCACACACACGCTGTGGCAGTTACACTTTTTTCACAACGTTATTGCTCACAGCCGCTCACACCCGAGCAAATACGATAAACAGTCGTCCACTCCTGCTTACAGAGACACTACGGTCGTCCACTCCTCCTTACAGAGACACTACAGGAACAGGAACAGTGTGTGTGTGTGTGTGTGTGTGTGTGTGTGTGTGTGTGTGTGTGTGTGTGTGTGTGTGTGTGTGTGTGAATGAGAGAGAAAGACAGAGACGGAAAGGAAGAGAGAGAGACGGAGTGATGAAGACGAGAGGAAAAGAACAAGCGGCTTCTCTTCTCCTGGTGTGTGCCCTGTGGGCCTATCAGCTGGGTCTGATACTCTTCAACACGCCACTGTCAAACTTCAAACGAGCCAGAGAGAGAGAGAGAGGAGGGAGAGAGAGAGAGAGAGAGAGAGAGAGAGGAGGGAGAGAGCGAGGGAGGGAAGGAGGGAGGGAGAAAAGGGGGTGAGAGGGAGAGAGAGAGAGGGGGGGGTGAGGGAAAGCAAGAAGGGAGATGAGGGAGAGAAAGATATCAAGCAGGAGAAAAACATTTTAAGGGGGAAATGACACCATATTACATGCAATACAACATCTCAGCTGTGTGTGTGTGTGTGTGTGTGTGTGTAAGGCCTGATGGTTTTTCTCTGTGGAGTGAATCTAAGTCACATACACACATGCACCCACACACACCCAGGCCCACACACCCATTACACCCAGGCTGCTTGCTGGGCTGCAATAGAAATATTAACTGCCCAACTCCATCCTCCGTTAAAAAAAAAATGGCCACACAACCACATGAAAAGTCCACATCAAGCCCAGAGATGAAAGGTTTCACAAAGTGAGATTATCGACTTATCAGGATCGTACTGAAAAAAAGAAAACTGTTACACTGTGGAATATGTGTCTCCCAACTTGAGTGAATAACTAGTCACAGTTGTCTGTCACAGTGGACGGTCAGTTACTGTATCTGGTCTTCCTCTGTGTGCAAAGCCCTCTCCGATCTCCCAGCAGCCTCCTCTCCTCCTTAACACACTTCCACTGAGGGCACATGTGCGGTGTGAACTTTGCCTCCTGGGATTTGTGTGTGCGCAATCAACTCGGAGATGGAAATCACTGGAATCAGGCCAGGATTTCACACACAACAGCCCAGAGATAATAGGCCTACAAATTGCCAAAGCTCCGAGCGGAATCTGGGTCCAGACTGACTAACTGACACAAATATGTACGCTATGCTATAATCTGCATGTGTGTGTGTGTGTGTGTGTGTGTGTGAGAGAGAGAATGAGTGAGGGTGGGTATGAGGTTGTGTGAATGTGTCTGTGCATGTGCATGTGCATGTGCAGTGTGTCTATATGTGTGTGTGTGTGTGTGTGTACATACTATGTTATAATCTGCATTAGTGTGTGTTTGTGTATGTGTCTCTGTGAGTGAGTGAGTGAGGGTGGTTTCGAGAGATTGTGTAAGTGTGTGTGTGTGTGTGTGTGTGTGTGTGTGTGCTATGTTTTAATCTGCATTGGTATTAGACATGTGAAAGTTAGCTCCTTATGGATCAAATCTAGGGCCACTCTAAGGGCTGGTGTTGTTGTTGCTGTTGTTGTTTAAAGCAATATCTCTGGGCACTGGACTGTGAGAAAAAGATTTGTGTGCAGGCGCGGACATTCTTGGCCAAACGCGGTCCGACAGACGGCTCTCGGAGGCGTCTTCGCATCGTCCCTCTTTCTGGGTCGGCTCGGGTCGGGTCGGGCGGTGCTGGCCCAACCGGTGAGGAATTCGGCCGCGGTGGAGGAATTTGCCGTGTGAGTGCGCACAGAAACAGTGTCCTCTCTGACTTCCCGCCCGTATGCTACCACTTCTCCACTCTCTTTCTCCCTCTCCCTCTTCATCCCTCCATCACTCCCCTCCCTCTCTTGCTCTTTTCTCTCGATTTAGCCGCTCTCTCACTCTCTCTCGGCACACACATACACACACACACATTCTGGCAACCGTTTGGACTCTGCAAGGGTTGTGTGTGACCCGCGACCTCACTTCCTGTCTTGCTGGGGAGCATGTTTCCTGTTTGCAGCGCTGGGTTTTGGATCACAGCTCTAGGCCCTCCTCCTCCCCCTCTC
>NW_027468774.1:4903528-4913528 GCF_046254945.1 Alosa pseudoharengus
AATGGCCCGACTCCTGACGTCCAGCAGAAAGAATAAGCAATCTAAAGTTTGCTCTCACACAGGTCTGTGATGTCAGCATGGAGCAGAGATCAAGCCCCTACACACACACACACACACACACACACACACACACACACACACACACACACACACACACACACACACACACACACACACACACACACACACACACACACACACAGTCCTACACTCTCACTCACTCACTATTAGTTTCTCTCACACACACACACACATCTGTGCTCTCCAGCCTTTTCAGATCATAGTGGAGCTGCCATCCAAGTCTGTGTGTCTGTATATATATATGTGTGTGTGTGTGTGTGCGTGCGTGTGTGTGTGTTGGGGGGGGGGGATTAGAGGGAAAAAGCCTCTTTCATTTTTCATGATGCGTAAAGACAGACAGACACACACAAACACACACACCCTTCTCTAAGCTTCACAAATTACAACAATAGCTACAGTCACACACACACACACACACACACACACACACACACAGACACCCCCTTCCAATCTTCACAGTTTGCATTATTTGGAACTAATTCTTGGGAGCAAGTGAAAAGCCAGCGGTGGCTAAAGTTAGCGGCCGCGGAGAGAATGGAGATTTGTCAGGGCCAGATTTAGACGCATTCTTTCATTAGCACAGACGCAGAGCACAAGGACAGCTCAATCAGCCCCTTACCGAGAAGAGAGGGAGGGAAGAGAAAGAGAGGGAGGGAGAAAGAGAGAGAAAGGGAGAGAGAGAGGGAGAGGGGAGAGAAAGAGAGAGAGAGGGAGGGAGAGGGAGAGGGGAGAGAAAGAGAGGGAGGAAGTGGGGGAGGGCAACAGAAAGACAAGAAGGCAGAGGGAGGGAGAGGGAGAAAGGGAAGGAGAGGAAATGAGACGGAGGTAAAGTACAAAAGAAGGAAAGAGGAAAAGGGAGGACATGACTCCCGCATTACATGTAGTGTACCATTATGGCAGCCATTACGGCTCTCTGTGTCATTACATGTAGTGTACCATTACGGCAGCCATTACGGCTCTCTGTTTTATTACGTGTAGTTAGAGCCACGGCAGCCATTACGGCTCTCTGTTTTATTACGTATAGTTAGAGCCACGGCAGCCATTACGGCTCTCTGTGTCATTACGCGTAGTTAGAGCCACGGCAGCCATTACGGCTCTCTGTGTCATTACGCGTAGTTAGAGCCACGGCAGCCATTACGGCTCTCTGTGTCATTACGCGTAGTTAGAGCCACGGCAGCCATTACGGCTCTCTGTGTCATTACGTGTAGTTAGAGCCACGGCAGCCATTACGGCTCTCTGCAGCCATTGCGGCTATCGGCGTCCAGAGCGGTTTCCAGGCCTGAGGAGGACAGAAGCACTTCCACGGGCCCTGTGTCAGCGTGACGAACCAATCAGGCAAGAGGAAATCCCTCTGGCAATCTGCAGGCTTCTATAAAGGGCTTCAAAATTCTCGTTGACCAATGGTGTTTGGCCAATCACATGCACGGTTATAATATACAAACATACACACACACACAGTCTTTGTGAAATTCCAAGTCTACTACTACTAAACATTTCTGACGCCCCTCACACACATTCCCTTAAACACACACACACACGCTGACATTCCAACTCCATATTACCAGGCCTAGGAGTAGCACCATGCTCCCACACACACACACACACACACACACACACACACACACACACACACACACACACACACACACACACACACCTGCCTGCATTCTTCTCTGTAGCCTGAGGAACAGGAACTAGTGAGGCAGCAGTGTTTAGTGTTAGACTGCTGGGTATGTGTGTGCATGTGTATGAAGACTGCAGTGTTTAGCCCAAACTTAAATCTGCAGCACGGATTAATCTGCACCAATCAGAGACAAACTAACTCTGCAGAGGAGACAATATAGCACACAAGCCCCGGAAAGCACACACACACACACACACACACACACACACACACACACACACACACACACACACACACACACACACACCAGAAAGCCTGTTCTTCCCTTCTATTCATGTTCTCTTTTCTTTTCTTTTCTTTTCCCAAGTGTGAATATGGTCAGTGTCTATCTCTCTCTCTGTGTGTGTGTGTGTGACGGGAGAAAGACATGATGATGAGGGACACACACACACACACACACACGCACACACACACACACACACACACACACACACACACACACACACACACACACACACACACACACGCACACGCACGCGCACGCGCACGCGCACGCACACGCAGACACGCACGCGCACGCGCACGCGCACGCACACGCACACGCAGACACACGCACGCGCAGACACACGCACGCGCACGCGCACGCGCACGCGCACGCGCACGCGCACGCACACGCACACGCACACGCACACGCACACGCACACGCACACGCACACGCACACGCACACGCACACGCACACGCACACGCACACGCACACGCACACGCACACAGACACAGACACAGACACAGACACAGACACAGACACAGACACAGACACAGACACAGACACAGACACGCACACGCACACGCACACACAGACACACACACACACACACACACACACACACACACACGATTCAGCAGTGTTGTAATGTAACGGAGTACAAATACTTTGTTACTGTACTTAAGTAGACATTTCACGTATCTGTACTTTACTTCGCTATTTAAATTTATGTCAACTTTCACTTTTACTCCACTTCATTTCCTAGATAAAATGTATACTTTTACTCCGTTATATTTCCACTAAGCATCTTCGTTACTCGTTACTAAAACATAAAATTAGAAGAAATGTGTGCGACTGCAATAAGAGAGGTTTGGCGAATCACTGCTCCTAGATTGCATTACGCACGCTCCGCACGCTCTGCGCTCTATTTCAGCTCTTGTTTGTTGCTTAAGGAGGACGACGCACAACTGAAACCGCCATGGAAGCACGAGCACCTACTGGAGGACCTCCCGTTATCATAGACGACCACCCCGACGACAATGGTGAACTCGGTGAACAGGGTAGTGGTGAAGAGAACGTCATACACCCGTGGCCGTATTTGCAAGAAATGTTTCTGTACATTGGAAGCTTTCTGTGTAGCTAAACACTCCGCTACCTGCCTCAGCGGCCTGTGAAAGGCTATTTAGCATCGCAGGACTTGTCTTCAGTCCAGGAAGTGTAAGACTGAATCAGGCCCGGGGTGGGTAATCGGGAGAATTCTCGGTGGGTCGCTTCACTTTTGGGCCGGTCGAGGAAAAGAATATTGACATTTGTCACGTTAGTCTAACTTCTCTTAAAGTAGGACACGTTCCGCATTCTGTGCATGACCCCAATGCCTCTGCATGGGTTGTAGCCTACGCAAGGGAGTTCTCCCCTCCCAAAAGAGTTGGTTGGGTCCATAGCCCGTCTTTTCCAAAAAGTTTTCTCAGATACGGATAGCTGAGCCGGCCCTACAGTAGGCTAGACACAAGCGTCAGGAAGAACGGATGGTAGAAAGTGGCCAGGAGAGACTGAGCAGCAGATCAACCAGTCGACCACTGAAAATTATGAGCCCGAAATTTCGAACATTTCAAAGGCTTTCTTTCTTTCTTTCTTTCTTTCTTTCTTTCTTTCTGTTTTTGTTAACTTGTGGAATAGTGGACATTTTTTGTTAACTTCTCAGTTGAAGTGAATTATTATATAACCTTTACACATTTGTTGAACCATGGTACTAATAAAAACTACAGGATAGTAAGATCTGAAATGTTGCTTCATTTATCCAATTTCCACCACTATGGAAAACGTGGGCCGGTCTTGGGCCTGAAACTCCCGGACACTGAATTCTGGCAACTTTGAAAACCAGCTTCTTTTGAAGATGAACAGACACCTTTTCAGTTTCAACTAATGACTGGCATATTAGTAGCTGCTGGACATAGGTGGCATGTGTGTGTGTGTGTGAGAGTGAAATGGTGACCTGGGGAGTAAGCCCTAGAAATGCTCATACCACATGACCAAAATGTTCTCCCTACCAGCAGGTCATTTGTTAAAAAAAAGAAATAAGTTATTTATTTTTCATTTATACAAAAGTGACATTTCTTGATGAGTGAGATTAACCTGGGAACCCTGAATATGCTTTATGCTTTACTATAAAAAAGCCAAAATAAAGTTTACAATAAAAGTTCAAAATAAAACCGCTTGCTTTTTACTTTTTACTTTTACCTCAAATACTTAAGTACATTAAATATCAGAAAATTACTTTTGATACTTAAGTACAGTATATATCAGATACTTTAAGACTTTTACTTAAGTAATATTCTCAAAGGTAACTTTCACTTCTACCAAAGTCTTTTTCTAGTACGATACTTGTACTTTTACTCAAGTATTGCTTTCTAGTACTTTATACAACACTGCGATTCAGCATAGCAGTGGAGACAGGAGGGGTGGGATCAGGCCTGTAAAGGGGGCGTGAGGAAAGGTCACCATGCTGACCCCTGAGGGTCAAAGGTCACGGACTACATTTATCACACCTGTGCCAGCTCACACAAACAGGCCCATCCGACCCCGTGGCGGCTCTGGGAGGAATGCAGTTGCATTTCTGTGTCATGCCCTGACACACTAATGAAGAGAAACTGCCGATCGGACCAAAGGCCAGAGCCATTTACAACCCACACTGACCAGCTCTGATCAGCTGCCCAATGGACCTGTCAATGCATCAGCATACGAGAACACACACACACACACACACACACACACACACACGCACGCACGCACGCACGCACGCACGCACGCACGCACGCACGCACGCACGCACGCACGCACGCACGCACAAAATCCACACGGACACAAACAAACACTCAAAGATGCATACACACACAGACACACATGGACACAAACATACGCACACACAGATATACACACACACAGGCTCACAGAGATCCAAACACACACACAGACACACATGCACACATACACACACACAGACAGTCACACACACACACACACACACACAGAGTCACACACACACACATGCAGTCACACACACGCAGGCTCACAGAGATCCAAACACACACAGACACACATGCACACACACCCACACACACAAACACACCCATCTCACTCAAGCTAACAAGATGCCACCCATGGTGGCAGCCCAAAGAAAAGCTTCTTTCCAAACACACCCCAAGAGTTCCTCACACACACAGACCAGATACACACACACACACACCATGTCAAGAACCGAACCTTCTGCTTTGGGAAAAAAGATTCCTCAACCCAAGCATCCAATCCTTTCATAAAGAGAGTCTTTAACTTTCGATTCAGTTTTGTTTATTTTATTGGCCTTTGGAATTTTCTACTTTAGATTTTAGATTCTAGATTCTATCTCCTAGCCTGTAGGATAAGGACCAGATAAGTTTGATCAGTATTTTCACTACACCTTGTGTGTGTGTGTGTGTGTGTGTGTGTTGACTGAAGTCAGTGTTGGACTCATACCATACCCAAAATGATTACACGAATAAATAAATAAACAAATAAGCAAATAAATAAATGAGTGTGCGAGGCCACGGTCCACTTGCTAGGAACACACCAGTGTGTGTGACTGCAGCATTGCGTCAGTGTGCAGGTCTCTGCTAATGACTGCGGTCTGGATCCAATCAGCCGCCTGCAGGAGGTGCCAATCACAGTCGTAAAACCCTGTTTTATTCTACTCCAGTTCCTACACACACACACACACACACACACACACACACACACACGTGCCAATACACACTCACACACACACACACACACACACGTGCCAACAGATACACACACATACAGACACACACACACACACACACACACACACACACACACAGACACACACACACACACACACACACAGACACACACACACACACACACACAGACACACACACAGACACACAGACACACAGACACACAGACACACACACACACACACACACACAGACACGTGCCAACAGATACACACACATACAGACACACACATACACACACACACAGACACACACACACACACACACACACACACACGTGTTGCGCCAGAGCTGGGGAGCTGGCGTGGCCCTGGGAGAGGCGAGAGGTGAGGTGCGGGGGGTGGGGGGGGGGTGGGGGGAGAGGGGAACATCTAATTGGGTGAAAGTTGGACGCTGAGACAGAGTGTCTTCACAGCGCTTGGTCACACTTCCCCAGCAATTTAGGACGCCTCGCAAAAAGTCACAGTTCAATATCCCCCACCCACCCCACACACACACACACACACACACACACACACACACTGTCCCCGCGGTTGGGGTGGGGGGGACAAAGGACAGGATTGTGCCCGAGTGTGTTTACGAGGATTCGGCCAATCGACACGGGAACATCTCAACAGCGTGGACGGAGTGTCCAACATCAGCGAGATGGGCAGTGGGTAGTATTCTACACACACACACACACACACACACACACACGGTCCCCGCGGTTGGGGTGGGGGGGACAAAGGACAGGATTGTGCCCGAGTGTGTTTACGAGGATTCGGCCAATCGACACGGGAACATCTCAACAGCGTGGACGGAGTGTCCAACATCAGCGAGATGGGCAGTGGGTAGTATTCCACACACACACACACACACACACACACACACACACACACACACACACATATTATTCTAAATATTCGGGCGCTGTGGCTTTGAAGCGGGTGGACGGTGTGGGCGGCTCTAATTGGCAGTGGGAGGCGATCACAGGGGAGCTGAAGGACAGGCCTTGTGCTTATGTGTCGTAACAGAGGGCCGTGGGCCAGTGTGTAGAGCATGCCAACAAAAGTATTTACAAACTTTTCAATGCCTCGTTTTGAGTAAAGAACATAGTTGTACTACTGTAGAAGTTTCGTACCATTCAGGGCATTATTAGTGGGTTAATTTACGAGATAAAAGTTGGTACCATTACGACTGCATTAGTTTCTGACAGCGCTACTCGACCAGGGTTCGACCAAGGGAAAATAGGTTCTTGGAGTGTGAATGGCTCGGGGTCATGGTGCAAAGGACCCTAGGGTGAAATTACTCCGAACCATCGCTTTAAAGCCCCATGTTTCTCTGTGGCAGGGGGTGAAACGTGGGGTTTTAGAAGATGAGTTATCATTAGAGAGAACCACACACACACACACACACACACACACACACACACACACACTATGAGGGGGACGTGTGTAGAAATCTCTCTCTTTTCTTTTCTCTCTCTCTGATTTCTCCATCTCTCTCACCTCTATTCCACTTCCCCTCTCTCTCTATCCCTCTCTCTCTCTCTATCCCTCTCTCTCTCTCACACACACACACACACACACACACACACACACACAGACACACTTTGGGTCCAAAGAGCACTAGCAGCCAAAGAGGGGCAAAGCACTGATCCAGTCTCATGAAAACCACTCACACATGCTCTGCATCGCGCACGCACACACACACACACACACGCACGCACATACGCACGCACGCACACACGGACACACACACACACACACACACACACACACACACACACACACACACACACACACACACACACACACACACACACACACACACACACACACACACACACACACACACACACCAAGTTCCATTAGCGATTTGCTAAAAGCGATTTGAAGATGGCCATACTGCTCTGGTCCCCCGTCTCTTTTCCTTTCCATGTCTAATGTATGGGACTCTCAATATCCATTTGCACACACACACACGCACACACACACACACAAACACACACACACACACACACACAAACACCCTCTCAGCTATAATGTGCTGGTCAATGGACTGTGTGGATCTCTATTTAGCTGCAAGTGGCCAGTGGCTCATGCTACAAATTAGAGAAGGAGGGGGCCTGACTGTGTGTGTGAGTGTGTGTGTTTTGTGTGTGTGTGTGTGTGTGTAAAAGAGAGTGTGTGTGTGAGAAAGTGTCCATGCGTGACAAACAGTGTGAGCAAGTGTGGGGTTTTGTGTATGTGTGTGTACAGTATGTGTGAGTGTGTGTGTGTGTGAGTGTGTGTGTGTGTGTGTGTATGTGTGTGTGACATTTATTGCAGCAGCCAAGACTATAATGGCCATTGTGTTGTCACCTGACAAAGGCCTCAGCTTGTTACATTCACATGGCCACATAGGTCTCTCTAACACACCACACACACACACACACAGTATCTGGATTTATCAGCCCAACTGGACGCCAACTGGTCGAAGCTGCTAATGCCAATCGGTCACTCTGGTCACTTTGGGCTAAAAGGGGCATTCTGGGTAACGTAATGCACCCAGCAGCACATTTCACGGGTTCATCATGGCTTATATATAATGCAGCTCCTCCGAGCACTGACTCAAGCTCTTCTTCTATTCCACACACACACGGTCATTGCACACTCAAGGTCATTTTCTGCACTCTTAGTGAACTTAAATGACCCGAGTTACACTCATTCCCCCAAGTTTCATCTTACGTCTTATCTCTCTCTGTCTCCAACACACACACACACACACACACACACACACACTTTGCCCTGACATTTCCCTGTCCCCAGCAGTGGCGCTGACTGAAACAGAAGCCATCACTGGCTTGACAACCTGAGTTCAGACAGGGACACGTCTAACGAGCGCATCTTTTAGCGATGACACTAACGAGAGTATCCATGACGATGACATTAACATCAGTATCACATGTCCTACACCTATCACACTCATCCCTCCCTCTCTCTCTATCTCTCTCTCTTTCTCTCCCTTGCTCATTCTACATCTCTCTCCATCCCTCTCTCTTTCCCTTTATCTTTCTCACTCATTCTCCATCTCTCTCTCCATCCCTCTCTCTTTCCCTTTATCTTTCTCACTCATTCTCCATCTCTCTCTCCATCCCTCTCTCTTTCCCTTTATCTTTCTCACTCATTCTCCATCTCTCTCTCCATCCCTCTCTCTCTCTCCCTTTATTTTCCTCACTCATTCTCCATCTCTCTCTCCATCCCTCTCTCTTTCCCTTTATCTTCCTCACTCATTCTCCATCTCTCTCTCCATCCCTCTCTCTTTCCCTTTATCTTCCTCACTCATTCTCCATCTCTCTCTCCATCCCTCTCTCTTTCCCTTTATCTTCCTCACTCATTCTCCATCTCTCTCTCCATCCCTCTCTCTTTCCCTTTATCTTCCTCACTCATTCTCCATCTCTCTCTCCATCCCTCTCTCTCTCTCCCTTTATTTTCCTCACTCATTCTCCATCTCTCTCTCTCTCTCAATTCAATTCAAGTGAGCTTTATTAGCATGACAAATACTTTTGCATTGCCAAAGCAGAACATTTAATCTCTCTCTCTCTCTCTCTCTCAGCAGAGTAGAGGAGAGAATGATAGAAAGAAGAAGAGAATTGAGAGAGAGAATGACCACACATCTGAGGAACCAAGCCTACAGGCAGGAGAGGGAGAGGGATAGAGAGAGAGAAAGAGAGGAAAGAGAGAGAGAACATGTAAGGAGAAAAAAAGGGACAAAGAGGGATGGATGGAGAGACAGTGGGAGGGAAGGATGGATGGAAGGAGTGATGGAGAGAGGGAGAGATGGAGTGAGAGAGGTTGGAAAACGTGTAGAGAGTGACAAAGAGTTTAAGTGACAATGTGCTTAAGATCATCGTATCAAAGCAGGACAAGATCAACTGTCCAAGCCCACAGAACACAGAGCAGATCTACAGGGACCGGCACATTCAGAGAGAGAGAGAGAGAGAGAGAGAGAGAGAGAGGGAGGGGGGAAGGAGAGAGAGGGAGGGGGGGAGAGAGGGAGAAAGGGAGAGAGAGGGGGGGGAGGGAGAGAGAAAGAGAGAGGGGGAGAGGGGGGGGAGGGAGGGGGAGGGAGGGAGGGAGAGAGAGAGAGAGAGAGAGAGAGGGAGAGAGAAAGAGAAAGAGAGAGAGAGAGAGAGAGGGAGAGAGAGAGGGAGGGAGGGAGAGAGAGAGAGAGAACAGGGCTGGGAGAGATAGAGACAAGGAAAGAAAGAGTGGGAA
>NW_027468774.1:4918528-4923528 GCF_046254945.1 Alosa pseudoharengus
CACGCGTTCTCTCCCCCCTTATTTCTCACATGTTCTTTTTCCCTCTCTTTCTCTCACGCGTTCTCTCCCCCCTTATTTCTCACATGTTCTTTTTCCTCTCTTTCTCTCACGCGTTCTCTCCCCCTTATTTCTCACATGTTCTTTTTCCCTCTCTTTCTCTCACGCGTTCTCTCCCCCCTTATTTCTCACATGTTCTTTTCCCTCTCTTTCTCTCACGCGTTCTCTCCCCCCTCTTATCTCTCACGCGTTCTCTCCCCCCTCTTATCTCTCACGCGTTCTCTCCCCCCTCTTATCTCTCACGCGTTCTCTCCCCCCTCTCTTTCTCTTATTTCCCTCACGCTTTCTTTTTTCCACGCACGCGTTCTTTTCCTTCCGGTCCAGAGAGCGACGCTCCACTTACTCATCAGAAGAGGAAGCAGCGGGGGTCCAAGTGAAGTGGCACGCGTACACACACACACACACACACACACACACACATCAAAGAAACACACACACGAGACACAAGTGCACGCAAACACACACACACACACAAAACACAAGTGCACACACACACATCAAACACACACAAGAGACGAGTGCACACACACACACATTAAACACACACACAAGAGACACACACACACACACACACACACACAGTCTCTCTAATTCAGTCATAGCAGGAGTCATTTGAGAAGTGGAGTGCTGAGAAGAGATGGAGCCGCTGCCCTGCTCTCTGATGACACATTAACTGCCATGTGTGAGATGAACTTATGACACCTCACACACACACACACACACACACACACACACACACACACACACACACACACACACACACACACACACACACACACACACACACACACACACACACACACACACAGACACACACACAAAATTGTTTTTAATAACTACACTGGGCAATACTCTCCCGTTTTGCCATTACCACTTCCTGAGAATGAAACTCACAATCCCCCTCTCAACACGCGCGCACGCACACACAGTTCTGGAAGTTCTTGTACTCTGCACTATAAGCACACAAGCCACTGAGGTCTCACGATCTCCTTCATAAGCCCGCCATTGCCACTTACTCACTCTGACACACACACAAACACTGACTCGCTCACACACACACACACACACACACACACGACACACACACACACGCGCACACACACACACACACACACTCCAGTTTCCATTTGGTGACAGAGAGAAAGCCTTGCCATCTGCCTTCTCCTCAGGTGTCAGCTCTGACTAGCTCTATACTCAGTTCCGACTAGCTCTACTCTCTCAGTTCCGACTAGCTCTACGCTCTCAGTTCTGACTAGCTCTACGCTCTCAGTTCTGACTAGCTCTACGCTCTCAGTTTTGACTAGCTCTACGCTCTCAGTTCTGACTAGCTCTACGCTCTCAGTTCTGACTAGCTCTACGCTCTCAGTTCTGACTAGCTCTACGCTCTTAGTTTTGACTAGCTCTACGCTCTCAGTTCTGACTAGCTCTACGCTCTCAGTTCTGACTAGCTCTACGCTCTTAGTTTTGACTAGCTCTACGCTCTCAGTTCCGACTACTCTCTCACTTCTGACTAGCTCTACGCTCTCAGTTCCGACTACTCTCTCAGTTCTGACTAGCTCTACGCTCTCAGTTCTGACTAGCTCTGCGCTCTCAGTTCTGACTAGCTCTATACTCAGTTCCGACTAGCTCTACGCTCTCAGTTCTGACTAGCTCTATACTCAGTTCTGACTAGCTCTACGCTCTCAGTTCTGACTAGCTCTACGCTCTCAGTTCCGACTACTGTACTCTCTCAGTTCTGACTAGCTCTACGCTCTCAGTTCCGACTCAGTTTATTTGGCCATATATACCTTCAGCACATAAGATAGCCAATGTGTGATTCATCAAATCAGTGCATCTACACATAAAACTTGCACCATGAAATACATTCAGCTAACTGCAGCACAATGCTCTATAAACAGACATGATTTAGTTTTAGTCATTCCGACTACTCTCTCAGTTCTGACTAGCTCTACATTCTCAGTTCCGACTAGCTCTGTTTCAGTTCTGACTAGCTCTTGCTCATCTACATTTGCAAATAGATTTTGTGCAGTTGTGAAATGGTCTTCAGTTAGACTTTAGACTTTGCCTGGCATTTAAATCAAGGCCCTTAGTGTTGCTTTTGTCTACAGGCTTATAGTCAGTTCTTAGCAGCTCTAGAGTGGAGCTACCTGATTTCTCTTGAGTCTGATTTGCGTTGGATTTGCTCCTGCCCGGCCTTACGCACTACATAGCTCACTTACTTCCAGCACCCTGATTTACATTCATTTACACACACACACACACACACACACACACACACACACACACACACACACAAATGATTTACATTCATTTACATCTGTTCACAGTTTCCGCTTTTAGCCCATTAGTAATAAAATACAGTTATTATTTACTGAAGAGCTCGAGCTCTCCCTTCCATTGGTAACATTTCAGCTGGGTTCCCCTGTTCTTTCCTTAGAATGTGTCAGTTGAGGAGTTCTTAGAATGACACAGTTCTAAAGCTCCTCCCTACCTCTCCCCACTCTTGTATTATACGATGTAGGCTACACTCTGCTTCTCTCGTCTCAACTCCATCTGAATGGAAATCTCTTAATGCACAGATACTTAACCCATACGAGCGCCTGCGATGGTGCGTTCACTTACTCCAGACTGTAAGAGTTTACCCATACGAGCGCCTGCGATGGTGCGTTCACTTACTCCAGACTGTAAGAGTTTACCCATACGAGCGCCTGCGATGGTGCGTTCACTTACTACAGACTGTAAGAGTTTACCCATACGAGCGCCTGCGATGGTGCGTTCACTTACTCCAGACTGTAAGATACTTTACCCATACGAGCGCCTGCGATGGTGCGTTCACTTACTACAGACTGTAAGAGTGCCTGCGATGGTGCGTTCACTTACTACAGACTGTAAGAGTTTACCCATACGAGCGCCTGCGATGGTGCGTTCACTTACTCCAGACTGTAAGAGTTTACCCATACGAGCGCCTGCGATGGTGCGTTCACTTACTACAGACTGTAAGAGTTTACCCATACGAGCACCTGCGATGGTGCGTTCACTTACTACAGACTGTAAGAGTCGTAGACGGCTCACATGCTGCCCTTTCACATGGCACTGGCTGTGTTTCTTCATAAGTAAACAGAAAGAGCGGGATATGGGATGTGGGGCTGTGTATGTCTGTATGTGCCACACGAGAGGGTGTGTCTGTGTGTGTGTGTGAGCGCTACTCGAGAGGGAGATTATGTAGCCATGTGGACAGCAATCTAGAAAGTTCTGCCACGGCAATTAATGGCCAAAAGGGTTGCGCACACATTAGTGGCTCAGTCAAGCATGTTGAAAGCAGCCTTCACACACACACACACACACACACACACAAGCACCCACCGACACAGACAGACACACACACACACACACACAAATGCAATCAAGCACCCACACACACACAGGCACACATGCCCACCTAATCACAGTTAAACTCTTAGAAATATGCATGTACTCTCTCACAAACACAGAGAGAGAGAGAGAGAGAAAGAGAGAGAGCCGAGACATACACCCACACCAACTCACAATAAGACTTGCACATCCAAAAGAACACACGTGATGCTTGCACATACACACTCAAAGACACACACACACACGGCTTCCAGCAGTGGAGAGGCTGACTGGGCTAAGTGGGAAAACCCTTGTGTGCTCCAGACGCTCTGCGCCAGAGCTCTGCGCTGAGTTGATCACTCTAAATGCCAAGACCTTTACTATGCAGAGCCACAGTCACTGGGACTTTGAAGGGGAATACTGTGCCTGCTGTGTTTGTGTGTGTGTGTGTGTGTGTGTGTTTGTGTGTGTGTGTGTGTGTGTGTGTTGTCTAAAGGATCGAGGCATGTATGTCTGATACTTTAGATACACAGGTGTTAAGCCTGTAGACTCTAGTCTCTTCCTTCAGAGAGGCAGAGAGGCGTACACACACACACACACACACACACACACACACACATACACACACACACACACGCACGATTGTCCACTGGGATTGTGCTTAGTTATTGGATTTTATTTGGCCATATATACCTTCAGCACATAAGATAGCCAATGTGTGATTCATGAAATCAGTGCATCTACACATAAAACTTGCACCATGAAATACATTCAGCTAACTGCAGCACAATGCTCTATAAACAGAAATGGTTTAGTTTTAGTCATACCAGCCAAATGAGAGTTGAAACTGGGTTAAAACTCTTATCAAATGAATGAATTCTAAGGAAAGTTCTGTTGTTGTCCATTTCTCAATTCTTGAAGAGGAGATAGTCAAATAATAATAAATTCAATGTTTAATAAATAAATAATAAACAATAAACATTATTATTATCATCATCATCATCATTATTATACATTCATAGACCTACTCATATATAACATTAATACATTCTACTCGCGTATGCCTTTAACTTTAATAAAATTAGTTTGGAACAAATAGCCCATCAGACAAACCCTTTTAGTTTATGACAGCGCAATGATGACATATCAGACTACCACATATATTGTCAGTTTGGCTGTCTATCACCCAAAACATACTATCACTCAATGCCTTTTCAACAAACATCTCTTGTCGCTTACATTCAACAGTGACTTTATAAACGCAGGCGACCTGGCTTTGGTCGAAGTGGCAAATGGTTTAAGTCAACATTCGGGGAAAGGAATGCAAGAACGGACTGGACAGATTTGGGACGGAGGCATAGAATTTCTTACCTACACCTCGACAAAGCAGCTGTTAGCACAGAGAGCTAGGTCTTGCCATAAACAGTAAGATAGAGGGTCTTGCTAACGATTCAGTGTGGTTAGCCCCTGTCAAACCGCGCTAACCCGTGTGTGCGAAGCTAGCTGAGCAAGCAAATGGGCAACTGAGATAGCAGAGCATCGTGAAGCAACATAATCGCTTCCTACGTAAATCAACTGCTAAACCAAGCCTA
>NW_027468774.1:4938528-4953528 GCF_046254945.1 Alosa pseudoharengus
TCTGTAGATTGGTGTGCAACGCATTCATTCATGCAGGCCTGTGGTCATGCATGCACCCTTAAAATAGCATCTGCATTTTCGCCACAGACTTTAGACCAGGGAGTTCCTGGTCTGTGGCGGAATTGTTTTCTGAAACTGCAAAATATCAACAGTGAACGTTTGCGCCGGAACACGCCCCGTCTTTTCGCTGAAAATCGAATTCCCTAATTTACAGGCATGTACCTGTGGAGGGAAAATTCCAATATGCGCTGACTGCAAGACACACACAAAGTCAATTGCGCCGGGACGGAAGATAGAGCCCATGGTGTTAAAAACCACTTGAGCAGAAAGAGGTGGGGTGATTACGTATCTGGTTTGATAATTCATTAATCCTGATTTAGTGACAGAAAGTTCAAATCCAGCATTGGATTTGTCCAGGGGAAGGGAGTTGTCAAGGGGCATGTGGTGGGTTGGCAGACAGGCCAGGAATCCGGGCAGAATTGTCATAGGCAGGAGATGGGTCGCTAGGCTGTACGGGCCAGGAATCCAGATAGTAATAGGGCAGTCGAGGATGGGACTTCAGGTGAGATGGGTGAGAGGAGGGCCAACACACGGATGGTTGATGACTGGTGATGATATACCTCACAAGTGAGGTAAAGTAAGGGGAAAAAAAGAGAGATGTAGAGTGGGTTAGTATTACTGAAAATCAAAATGGTTAATGTCAATAAGTAATTAGTGGTACTATATATTGTTACAGTATATCATAGTGAGAATAGGCAAGAGAGGGAGAGTTGAGAGAGAGAGAAGGGGAGAGAGGAGAGGGGGGGGTTGTATGGCGTGACACATGAAAAGTCCATGACAGCACTATGCTATAGCAGCATAACTAAGGCATGGTGAGGGGTAGTCGGCACCAGCGCAGGTATGGTCAGTGACCACCATCGCACGCGCGACTGGGGTGCCAGTCACACGAGGACTCAGCAGGGTGGTCCATTCCAAAAATCCCTGAGGTGGGTGAAGTTCCACACCGCACCATACCTAACTATGGGAGGCAGTAAAGAGGTATGTTTTTAAGTCTAGACTTAAAAATAGGGAGGGTGTCTGCTAGTCGAATTGAGGAAGGAAGATTATTCCAGAGGAGGGGTGCGCGATAGCTGAAAGCTCTGCCTCCTACTGTAGTTTTTGAGATTCTTGGAATTACAAGAAGGCCAGTATTCTGTGATCATAGCGGTCTAGGTGGGTTATATGGGACTAGGAGATCTTTAATATATTCTGGTGCCTGGCCATTAATGGCTTTGTATGTTAGAAGTAATATTTTGAAGTCAATGCGACTTTTAACAGGCAGCCAGTGTAGATGCCAGGATAGGGGAAATATGTTCATATTTTTTAGTTCTAGTGAGTGTGCGAGCAGCTGCATTTTGTATAAGCTGTAGGCTCTTTAGACAGGTGTTATTGCAGCCAGCGTATAGAGCATTGCAATAATCAATCCTTGAGGTGACAAAAGCATGGATTAATTTCTCAGCGTCTGGTAAGGATAAAGACTTCCTTATCTTTGAAGTGTTCCTTAAGTAATAAAATGAAGTTTTGGTAATCTGTTTTATGTGATTACTTAGTGATAAGTCTTGGTCAATTGTAACTCCTCCTCCTTTTAACACTTGTGGATGAGGATAGTCGAAGATCAGTAAATGTAGCCTGTGATGAGGATAGGATATCCCTCGTCTTTTTAGGACCTAAAACCATGACTTCTGTTTTATTCAAAGTTCAAAGGCAGTAAATTATTTGTCATCCATGTCTTTATGTCTCTTATACATGTGTCAAGTTTGGCTAACGGAGTTAATTCGTCAGGTTTTATGGAAAGGTACAGTTGTGTATCGTCTGCATAAGAATGAAATTTAATGCCATGTTTCCTAATTTCTGAGCCTAGAGGAATCATATAGAGAGAAAATAACAGGGGCCCTAGTACTGAGCCTTGAGGCACCCCATATTTTACCATAGTCTGGGTAGACGGTTTATTGTGAACCTGTACAAATTGTCTGCGGTTAGAAAGGTATGATCGATCTAAACCAAGCGAGTGCTGAGTCTTTAATGCCTATCGAATGTTCAAGCCTGTGGAGTAGTATATTGTGGTCTATGGTGTCAAAGGCAGCACTGAGGTCCAGGAGGACCAATATTGATATATGTCCATTATCGGCAGCGATGAGGAGGTCATTAAAAACTTTAACTAAGGCTGATTCAGTACTGTGGTGAGCTCTGAAACCAGACTAATATAATTCTTGGATTTTATTCATATGCAAGAAGGTACCAATTTGTTTCGACACTATTTTTTCTAGTATTTTTGACAAAAAAGGGAGATTAGATATAGGCCTATAGTTGGCCAGGTTGTTAGGGTCAAGGGTAGGCTTTTTGAGGGATGGCTTAATAACAGATAACTTAAACGACTGTGGTACATGGCCTGATAGTAGTGAGTTATTTATAATCTGGAGCAGAGCATTGTCCAAGAAAGGGAGAGCAGTCTTCAGAAGATGGGTAGGAATAGGATCTAGTAAACTAGTTGTAGATTTTGATGAAGAGATTGTGGAAGTGAGGTCTAACATGTCGATAGGTGTAAATGAATTCAACGTTGTTCGTCTCATCTGTGACTCAATTATATTTTCGCTACCGTTCAGCAATGGAGTATGAATATTTGGTGAGACTGATTGGTTATTAATCTTATCTCTAATTGTTTCAATTTTGTCATTGAAAAAGTTCATGAAGTCATTACTGTTTAGGCAAATAGGGATAGATTCGGTTACTTCGGTGTGGCTCTTCGTCAGGCGGGAGATTGTGCTAAAGAGAAATTTTGTATTGTTTTTGTTTTCTTCGATCAGCGAGGAATAGTAGGTTGACTTAGCTTTTTTGTAGGTGATAAGGCTATCTTTCCATGCTTGGCGAAAAACTTCCAATTTAGTGGTACGCCATTTTTGTTCAAGTTTGCGCGCTGCTTGTTTGAGTGTTTTTGTCTGTGTGGTGTACCATGGAGCACGCCTTACTTGTTTCCTTACTCTCTTTCTGAGTGGTGCTACTGAGTCAAGGGTTGAGCGTAATGAGACAAGTCGACCTCTGCTGGATTAAGGAAAGGGCCTTCTGATAGGCCTACCACATGAGTCCGGAATGGGGCAGGCGTAAGCGAAATTTTTTCTAGAAAGCTAAATTAGGTACTGCATGTTGTAATGTGAAAGTAATTGTAGGTGGATTTAATTACTTGACAAAAACACAGCAGACTTCGGCAGAATTTCAGATATCCAAGGTTCAGGCTTTACTTTACAATAACGCGCGTCAAGGGAGAATACAGCTTTCAGCTCGGAAGCTTCAACTTTAATTCTAACTATCACCAGAGGAGTCTGGCCTTTTATGCTCAATTTGCAAGGGTGTGGTTCAAGAGGATGTCATAGGTACAACGTCCTGTGATTGGCTCTCTCTTCCCGCCGTTCAGTCAGCCACACCCAGACACACCTACACACACCTATTTGCTATTAACATATTTAGGCAGGCTCCTCAGGTAGAAATGTTATAAAAGATGTTCTAAACATTCTTACACTTAATTCATTGTATTCTTTGTACTGAGACTATAAAAATGATACCAAATATGAATACATTTACAGTTAATAACACAAACATATAATTCAGCTAAGGTTTAGCCCATGGGTTTTGTCTATTCCAAAGACAGAACAAAAGGGCTTGTGGAACAGGCCAAAAGGTGCCCAGTGGGAAACATTTCACACCTACATCTGCATTGAGTACATCAAAGCAAGAAAGACACAATACACTTTCAATGTAAATGGAGCTAAGCCTACAGTGAGTCTGGAGCAAGAAAAGGTCTGTAAATAATAATAAAAATAATTCCCATCAATTCCCCCTTTTCAAGTCATAAAGACTTGAACATTAACTTTAACATAACAAATTAAAAAGGAATCATACAATGCCATTGCTTCCAGGGTCATAATGAATCTGATGACGTTCCTGACGTTTAGGTCGGGGGAGCAAACGAAAAATCATGGGAAAACCATAGCAACCACAACAGATGAGAACAGATACAAAAATCATAATGATAGCCACGACACCTAAAATGACAAGAATGAATCGAGCCCATCCTCCCAGAGAGTCCAGAAATTTCTCCACGTTGCGTTGCCATGACACCGAGAACAAGCCCTGATTCGAATGTATGTTTTTGTTGGTTTTAATTATAACTTCACTCAGATCATTAACGGAACTACGTGCGTCGGGGACATAAACACAACATTCTTTACCAATTACTTTACAAGTACCACCTTGCGCCGCAAATAAGATATCAAGGGCCATTCTATTTTGCCAGGCCAATTCATGGGTCGCAGTCAGTTCCGCCTGTACGTTTACTATGGTCTTAAGCGTTTGGTTCGCAGTTTGTTCATAGGCCTTTCTGAGTGTCGATAAATCGTTCTGTAGATCACGAATTCCGAGAGGGGCTATAAAGACACCAAGCCATTGCTCCAACTTTTCAATTTCACGCCTACTTCTGTGCTGTACAGGTTTGTTAAGGGTCTCAAAAGTCTCTCTCGTAACTACACGAGATGGGGGAACCAAATGTGCGAGGTAGCATACACCAGAAGCATCTACAGGGATAGATGTATATGCAGATTTACCACAGGCAAATGCAGACCACTTAGGTGCCACTAGGGGAGCGGTTTTCACACTTACAGGAATAGTAACATTACATTTTGAATTCCCCAGCTCGTGTCCATTGCCTATAAAAGACAGACAGACAGGGGCTTCTATGGCAATAATAGGGGTGGGCTCAATGATTTCTGGGTTGTTTTCCTCAGGACATGTTTGTGTTTTAGGATCTATGCATGTTTTCCCACAATGATGTTGGACAAGTCTGGTAATATTAGTCTTATCTGTTGCTACTACTACTTTTTGAGTCTGCCATCCACATTGCCAGGGCCCTGCAGAAGTATCATACAAAAAGACACCAAAGAAGTGGTCTTTACTATTTCCACGGTGGAACGAAGTTAACCTAGCTTTATCAGGGTGCCACTTACATGGTAGACTGTTGTTTATCCTACAAAGGAATTCAAATGCTTCGTAGGCGGTAAGGGTACGTATTGTATCCTCGTTATTATGTAAAAAATCAAGTCTAATATCAGTCGTAGGGCAGAGTGGGCGCCGGATAAATTTGGCAGCATAGGCAAGGGCGTCCATGTTTACCGTTTCGATGAAGTGTTTACTAGCACAAGTTTGGAAAAGATGCCAATCTTTAGAATTATAAGGTGACGCAATCATTGGCCATCCACGCCCATTAGGAGGCATCAGATGACAGACGTAACAATCAGATTTGTTAAATTTGTGGGCTATAGTTGTTGACATTTTTAAGGCTAAATTTTCAGTGTCCTTGGGGTCAAGTGGAGGTGACATGGATTCCTGGGAGGTTGGAGTCACTGTGAAACACACATACATAACAATAACCAACATTTTGAACAAGTCCATAATTAAGTCCTTGAAGAGTGTTTGTGCAAGGATACAGTGTATGTGTATGTGTGTGCAAAAAGATGTGCAAAGAGAAGGCAGCGCTCGGCTTACACCCCTCGTGTCTCTCTTCCGTTGAAGAGGTATCCTCTTCATGTAATGCCAATCAGTGAGACGTGAATGTGTGTGCATAAAACAATATGTGCTTGGGGCGGCGCTAGGCTCTATTAATAGGAGGCGTTCCTCCACACCCCTGATCCTCTTCTCCTAAAAATTCCTTTTTTGGTTTCAAAAACAAAATCAAAAGAATATTGCCACACGATCCAGTGAAGATAATCCAATGCCAGTTGTCAGAGATTCTTGGTGAAGTGAACCTCTGCTCCGGGAGCACAGCAGATCTCTTGTGACCTGCAGCAGAACGTCTCGAAGGTCTCTGATGGTGTCGTATCAGCTTGAAGTTTCTCGTTGACCCCCTTTCGATGTGGTGGAGCCAAAGATGAAGATGTCTTCAGGCAGGTAGTTTTCTCCGCATGAAGTCGTGGTGGTGGTTCTGGTTGTTCAGGCGGTGTTCCTCAGGCTCGGGTGCACCATGGATTCCTGTAGAATAAAAGCCTGCAACACAGCTTAACAGTAGTTAGTTTAGGAAAAGGGTTTTATCTGGGATAGGTGGGCCCAGCGGTGTTTTCCATTTCCTAGGGAGAGGAAGCAAGATGTTTCAGTAAGCATGATAATTTCGTAAGGTCCCTTGTATGCAGATTCCAGCGGCCCTTGGTTACCAAATTTCTTTAACATGACTTTTTGTCCTTCTTGAAATGCTCTATGTCCTGTCATAACTTCAGTTGCATCTTTCTTGTCTTGCCTAATGCGTGCTAACAGATGTTTATCACCAAGAAATTTTGACAGATCCTGACAATAGGCTTCCAATGCGATTCTGTGACTATTGTTACCAATCTCAGCAGTCAGTACAGGGTCATTTGGCAGAGTCAGATTTCTTCCAAAGAGAAGCTCAGCCGGTGTGAGGCCTGTTGTTCTGTTGGGAGTGTTATGCTGTGTTAGTAAGACTACGGGAAGATGTGCTGTCCATTTCCCACCATGCTGTTCCAGGCGGGCTTTAAGACCCGCCTTGAGAACTCTGTTATGGCTTTCAACATAGCCAGAGCTCTGTGGTCTGTAGGGGATGTGGAGTTTTTGTTTTATCCCCAAAGTTTTCAGGATGGTCTTCAAAACACGTCCAGTAAAGTGTGAACCTTGGTCACTGTCAATCTGTAATGGGAATCCCCATCGGGGCAAGATATGCTTGTACAACGCTTTTGCAACAGCATCAGTGGTGGCTGCACGACATGGGAAACCTTCTACCCAGCGACTGAATCGATCAATACAAACAAGCAAGTATTCATAGCCTTCTGACTTAGGTAGTGGCCCTATGAAGTCAATTTGTAAGTGAGTAAATGGTCGTGTGGGTCTCTCATCATGTCCCATGGTAACTTTGTTCTTGTGAGTATAAGGTGTAGTCTTAGCACAATGGATGCAAGTTTTTACAACTAGTTCCATTTCAGTGGTTAGATCAAAGACATACCAATGTACCTTTACCAATGAGCATGTAGTAAATATCCCTGTGTGGGCCAGCTGATGATAGTCTCGTAGCAGTATTGGGACAAGGGGGGGTGGCATCACCACCTTTCCATCTTTTAGCCAAAGTCCTTGTTCTGAAAAGACACAATCTGAAAGCATCATTTTGTCAAGGTATTCGTTAGTGGTCGGATATGACTTTTGTAAGTCCTGCAAAGTGATCAGTTCAGTACATGAAACTGCCGCTATTTGAGGTGTCAGTTGTTTTGGTCTGTTAGTCAAGTCATTGTTAGTATTCCTCTCCCCCTTTTGATCTGCAGCTGCCTTTGCGGCCTTGTCTGCAAGATCATTTCCGTTGGCCAATGCATCTTTGGCCTGCACACTGTGACCTGTAACTTTAATAACAGAGCACTTAGAGGGAGTAAGATTTTGCAAAGAGTCAAAAAGCTTTTTGATGTCATTCTTATGAGCAATGGGAGCTCCAGCAGCCGTGGTGAAGTTACGGCTCTTCCAAACAGGACCCCATGTGTGGGTCGAGTGGTACGCATAGGCGCTGTCAGTGTAGATATTAACAGGAATATCAGATTGGACTGCAATTTGTAATGCATTAGTTAACGCTACAATCTCTGCCAATTGTGCACCACCTCTATGTAGCGCCCCCTTTCGCAAAGTTCTGTCATGGTCCACTACAGCCCATCCAGTCAGTCGTTCACCGTCTTTCATAAATGAGCTTCCATCAACAAACACATCACGGCCATTGGGAATTTCTTCCGTACCAACATAAGTTTCCGCATTGACAAGCATGACGTGTTCACAGTCATGAGGGTCACCATCAGTAGGGGTCAATGCATTTCTGAAAAGACAAGAATCGTCAGTGATGACTGTAATGCGTGGATCAAACAAACTGGTCTCCCATCTGCCTCTGCGTTGTGGCGAGATGGTCTTTATGGTGCTTTCACTCAGAAGTTTGACAAATCGGTGCTGTGTGTGTAAAACAACAGGAGCAAAACTTATGTATGGTTCAGATGCCTGTAAAGCCCAATCAAAACAATCAAGAGTCTGTACACACGCTGGCTGACCTTGGAGAGCCGCAGGGGTCTTTGAGGAGAAGTACCCAATTGGTCTATATGGTTTCTGATCTTGATCTGACAGTTGACACAAAACTGCTGAATACTGGGTATCAGAAGGATATGCCCATAAGTGAAAAGAGTGGTTAGGATCAGGATGTGCTAATACAGGGGCGGAGGCCATTGCTTGTTTCAGTAACATGAAGGCCTCATCTGCTTCAGCAGACCACTCAATTTTAGTACTGCCAGGTAAACCACCTCTCATGAGGTATGACAGTGGACGTGAAATGTCTGAAAAGTCAGCGATGTGTAATCGGATGTAGTTAAACATACCCATGACTTCTCGTACACCAGTCACAGTAGTTGGTCGGGGAAGAGCCAGGATTGCCTTAACTCTCTCAGGGACTATGCGCCTACCACCATTTCCAATTCTTTGTCCCATGTATGTCACTTCAGGAACAGCACACTGCGCTTTCTTGGCATTCAACAGGAGACCATTCTTCTGTAAAACATCACACAGTTTACACAACACAAACAAATGTTCCTCAGGGGAGGAACTTGCAAGGAGTACATCATCACAGTACTGAAGAATAATGGAGGAGGGAGGGAGGCTAGCTTTGACTGGTTCTAGAACCTTAGCTAATGCTTGGTGAAACAGAGTAGGGCTATCAACATAGCCTTGAGCTAACCTGGTAAATGTAAATTGTTGACCATCACATGTAAATGCAAATTGCGAAGTTGATCTCTTTCATCAATAGGCACTGAAAAGAATCCATTACTCACATCAAGGGCAGAAAAGACACTGTAAGATGGATTTAACTGTGACAACAATGTAGTGGGGTTAGCAACAATCGCATGTCTTGGAGTGGTGACTTTGTTCAATGCAGTGTAGTCAATTGTCAAACGCCATGAGCCATCAGGTTTGGGCACAGGCCACATAGGGGAGTTGGTGAAGGAGGAACATTTCTTAATCACACCCTGTGATTCCAACATTTCCACTATGACCTTAGCACCTTTTTCAGCTTCTCGTTTCAAAGGGTATTGTCGAACAGGGTCATGCATGGGACCTGAAACACGTACAGGTTCCATAGGGATGAGCCCTACAGCTTGTTTGTCTGAGGTCCATAAGCTGGGAAACATGGACCTAAGTAAGGTAAGGACTGGGTTAGTGTCTGTATTTGCCACTGCTGCAATTCCTAGTTGTGGGCCTGCAATAATGGGGACTGGGACCGCGAATTGTGTGCCGCTCATCACCTGCTGAGGGAGAAGGACAGAACATTCAAGCTTAGTCATCAAATCCATGCCCAAAATGTTACCCAAATTCGAATTTCCCACCCAAATCTGAACCCAAAACACTTTGTTCAATGGGGGAAATGTCAATGGAATAGGCTGAGACAGACGGAAATTAACACAACCTCCTAAACCTTCAAAAGTGTTTGTCACATTCGTGGTTGGTAAATCTTGATCAGTAATTGAGACAGATGCCCCAGTGTCTATTAGCAAAATGCAATCTTGGCCTCCCAGAGTTGCGCAGACAAAGGGGCGGTTGTCTGAATATGATCCTGCCAAGGAGGCCACTTGGCATCATTGGTCAGACAGGTTGGATTTGGCTAAAGTTCTAAGAAGTGTTAACATCTCAGAGGTGACGTCTGGGCCTTTGTTATGCGCCCGGGTTGGTCTGTGTGGTGAGGTGTGAGAGCCATTAGCAGGCTTATGCTGTTTACAGTGCTTGGGCCAGTGACCCGTCTGCCCACACCTGTGACAATGTTTAGAACCATCCTGCACAGCAGCAATCCTTGGCTTAACTGAAAATTGAATCATGTGAGTTTCAGCTCTCTGTCCCCAACTCAAAAAGGCACTCCAGTCCTCAATCACTGGGAGGCCAACAGCCCAAATGTGACGGTATTTATCATTCATGTTTTTGGCGACAGTATCAATTATAAAGCCAGAGTCAATGTCTGGAGTATCAGGGCGACATGCAGTCAGTACTCTGTGTTTCTCTTCAAATCGTGAAGCAAAGTCTGTGAAGGATTCATTCGGTCCCTGAAGGCACGTAGTCAACAAAGAAAATGAATGGTGGCCTCTGCCCAAAATATCCTGCGCAATGTTATTACACTCAGCCAAGTACGCCTCCCATAGCACGTCAGTTGTTGGCATTACTCTAGGCCATGCAGCAGCATTCAAGCGTGCACTGAAGCCCGTCGGTCCTTTGGATTTGATAACAGTCACAACCTCAGTGTATTCCATAGCAAATGTAATCACAGCGTCTTTTAACTTTATCCAGAAATCAATATTCGGATCTTGCGCTTTCAATGGTGGCAAGGACTGCAAAATATGGCCTAGGGCACTCGGGGTCATAGGGATGCCGATTCCTAACTCTCCTAGCCGTCCTGCACCTTTATAAGATATGTTAACGTTATGCACCATATCAACACCGCGTGTATCATCAGGGACTAGGGGTCTGATAGGGGCCATTTGTTGCCACCGAGCCTCTGGCAAGGCGCTACATGCGCCTCCATGAGAGCTCGTTGGGAACACATTGTCATGATCATGCAACAGTGGGGCTGTGGGGGCAGGAGACCTGGAGACCGCAGCTATTTGCCCAATGTTTGCAATCTGCTTAGTCGCATCATCAATTTGCATCGCTAATTCAGACATAGCCCGACTATAATCAACAATGCTTTTAGGCGCTTTCGAATCAAGAGTAAGATCTGCTCCAGTCACCTTCTCTGCAACTTTAGACAAAGTCTCAAAAACAACCTTCAAAGTATCCTGTAATTTCAACAAAGAAGCCGGTTGACCATCTGACTCAGTCAAAATTCCCTCTGTTCGCTTTATCCATGTACACAAAACATATCGAGAGTAGCGTTCTTTCTTTTTATCAGATTTCAAATTCAACACCCACTCGCTAGCCTTCCTGCAACCCCAAATGGTCTGGAAGCCATCACGAATCATCTTAGCTTTAGTCTTACGATATTCTTTTTCACTCATCGTTGCCATAGCAATCTGCACACTCAAGGGAACCTTACCACGTGAATCTTGAAAATCCATCCTTCTGCCAGTCTTTTGTAACAAAAATACTCAAGTTTAGATCTAAACAAAAAATTTACTCAAAAACAAAACAAGACTAGCATTAGCTTAACACTTTGGATTCTAGCCGCTCATACGCTCGTGGTGATAAAAACAAAAAGGGCAGCACCAAGTTCTGTCTAATATTCTGTTTTGGTAGTGAAGGAATAAAAATGTTCTGTAAACAAAAAGGGGCATAAGCTACGTAGCTTGTTAGGACATGATGTCCCTAAAACACGCGAAAAATAGATTGCACACGAACCACCGTGTTTAATACTGAGCTGCCTAGCACACTCGCTAATCTATTTACTCCTTATATCCAATAAAGAGGCACCATTGGACTTCAATCCAACACATATATAGGCGCTTTACAAAATATGGATTAATTCGTCTTGTGCGACGTTTTGCCAAAATCGGGGAAGCACAAATTTATGTCCACTATTAAATTACGGTTTTGCCAAAATATTGCCAAAATCGGGGAAGCACAATTTTGTGTCCACTATTAAGTTACGGTTTTGCCAAAATGTCTACTCACTCAGAATGCCTTTTCCGATATCTTACCGCCCATTCCAAACTGTGGTTAGTAGGAACCGCCCGGATTTACAGATACACCTTCATTCAGCACCAAAGCAGAAAAGCAGATAAAAAGCGTCCTTACCTGAGAGCTGTCACCAGAGCGATGAGGAAAAAAAAAAAAAAAAAAAACTGCGGCGTCTTAGAATCAGCGACAAAAGTATATTATCTCTGCGGTTGGAACCTCCATGAAAGTAATTGTAGGTGGATTTAATTACTTGACAAAAACACAGCAGACTTCGGCAGAATTTCAGATATCCAAGGTTCAGGCTTTACTTTACAATAACGCGCGTCAAGGGAGAATACAGCTTTCAGCTCGGAAGCTTCAACTTTAATTCTAACTATCACCAGAGGAGTCTGGCCTTTTATGCTCAATTTGCAAGGGTGTGGTTCAAGAGGATGTCATAGGTACAACGTCCTGTGATTGGCTCTCTCTTCCCGCCGTTCAGTCAGCCACACCCAGACACACCTACACACACCTATTTGCTATTAACATATTTAGGCAGGCTCCTCAGGTAGAAATGTTATAAAAGATGTTCTAAACATTCTTACACTTAATTCATTGTATTCTTTGTACTGAGACTATAAAAATGATACCAAATATGAATACATTTACAGTTAATAACACAAACATATAATTCAGCTAAGGTTTAGCCCATGGGTTTTGTCTATTCCAAAGACAGAACAAAAGGGCTTGTGGAACAGGCCAAAAGGTGCCCAGTGGGAAACATTTCACACCTACATCTGCATTGAGTACATCAAAGCAAGAAAGACACAATACACTTTCAATGTAAATGGAGCTAAGCCTACAGTGAGTCTGGAGCAAGAAAAGGTCTGTAAATAATAATAAAAATAATTCCCATCAAATGTCATTGTAAAAGTAATTAGATGGTGGTCAGTTAAGGTCGGGTGTTGTGGCAAGATTGTTAACTGCTCTATGCTTATGCCGTATGACAAGATTAGATCAATAGTATGGTTATCTCGGTGCGTGAGTGAATTAACATTTTGGCAGAACCCGACATGGTCAATTAGGGATTGAAATGCAATTGTGAGACAATCGTTCACATTATCCATATGAATATTAAAATCACCCAATATAAGTATTTTTCCTGTTTGGGTAGTTAAAATAGAAAGGAAATCAGAAAATTCCTCTAAGAATTCAGTGTAGGGGCCAGGGGGTCTGTACAATGTGACCACAGTTACAGGCTGATTAGTTTTCCAGTCTGGCGGTAAAAAATTGATGACTAGAACTTCAAAAGATTTAAACTTGTGTGTGAGTTTGTGTGTGAGTGTGTAGACTCATTTAATGGAAGGTATTCTCATTTAGTAAGGCACATAACATCTATATGATTGTCAGTAATAATTTCATTAACCAAGGCAGTTTTATTTGACAGTGATCGAATATTAAGTAAAGCAAGTGTAAGTTGCGTTTTTGGAGGAATTTGCTTAACCGAAGAAGTTTTTATCGTAATAAGATTGCTACGAATAATTCCCCTAGTGGGTCGAGTAAGAGTTGGCAGTCTTGGTACAGACACCCTCTCTATTTGGCCTTGTATGCCCTGTATAGGCCTACCCTGTATACCTGGGTGACTGTTAGGACTGCAGAGATCTGTGTAAGACCTTATCTCTGCTTCCAGGATCTCTGGTTCGTCAGGAACTAGCCTCGGTTAGGTGACGGTCTATGTTCCTTGAAAGGAGGGCAGTACCCTCCCATGTGGGATGGATACCGTCTCTTTTCAACAGTCCAGGTGTCCCCCAGAAGGAGCTAAAGTTATCTATGAAGCCCACATTGTTATTGGCACACCACTTTGACAGCCATCGGTTGAGGTCCGAAATTCTACTGAGCATTTCATCACCTCTTTTAATAGGTATGGGTCCAGAGAAAGTTACAGAGTCAGACATCTTTTGCGCGAACCTGCACACGGAGATAAAGTTTTGTTTGGTGATCTCCGATTGACGCAATCGGACATCATTAGTGCCGGTGTGGATGACTATTTTCGAGTATTTACGATTAGCTAAATACCTTATAATAAATCATAATTCATCATGATGTGCCCACCCTACCTAATGCTTTAGTTGATGTGTTCATGTGTGTGTGTGTGTGTGTGTGTGTGTGTGTGTATGTGTGTTGGTCAGCTCAGGCTTTGGTGAGAAGTGCTAATTCTCTCTAAAAACAGCAGAATGAGTGCCAAGGAGCAACAACATTCTGGTGAAAACGACCAAAGCAGAGAAAAAAACACACTCAACCATGGGAGCTCTGGGAGACACCCAGCGCTGAGGTTAGAGCTGTCAAATACACGCACACACACACACACACACACACACACACACACACACACACACACACACCCTAACCCGCCGCAGACACGCGCATCCACTCTCATCCACACCCTTGAACACCAATAAATGGGCTGCATAAACTGCAATTAAAACCCTAGGCACTAATTTAGTGGAAATAGCAGCCTGTAAAAAACAAGGGGGGGGGGGGGTGGAGAGATGGTGGGAGAGGTTGGAAGGAGGGAGGGGGGAGGGGGTTGGAAGGAGAGAGGCAGATAGAGAGAGGGTGAGAGAAGGAGAGAAAAAGAAACACAGAGAGAAAGAGAGAGAGAGAGAGAGAGTGTGGAAGGTCTGTGTTTCAGCATTCCCTCGTCTCCTGCACCCCCGAGCCAAACTAAAAGAACCGCTCGGCCCCCCTGCTGTGTATTTTCCATAACAATCTTATTTATTTATTTCCTACTTTTCCGCACACTCGCCGACCTTGACATGGGTTCTGGCGTACGGCTGGTTTATTTTGCAGCGTTTACGAGCGTTCCCCTCAAAAGCACGCTCTTAAAAACATCCTCAGTGCAATTAGTGTAAAAGGCCTGTATAATTCATAACCAGATGAAAAGGATTTTTAAAGTCATTATTTACAGCTTTATAAAAAAGCGGCACTTCAGCTGCAATACTTACTGTACATGATATTATTTCAAAAGAACATGCCTTTACTGAACAACAACAACAACAACAGCAACAGCAACAATAGCGAGAAACCTCGTTAACGATGCATTGAATCAGGTCAAGTTTCATTGTGTTGACAAGGACAGTCACTGTGGAGATTCTGAATTTCTTAAATGTGCTTTTTATAGTGCAGTAGATTTAACTTGAATGTAACAAAATAACAGCAGACATATTGTACTGTGGCCAACCATTGGTGTGTGTCCACACCCATTGATTGCAGGTCCACTCCACTGATTACAGGTCCATCCTCCTGGCTACAGCATCT
>NW_027468774.1:4963528-4966028 GCF_046254945.1 Alosa pseudoharengus
TTTATTAAATACTCCTGTTATTGTCGTCAACGACGTTTATAGGCTACTGCCTTTTCAGCGCCTTCTGCTTATGATGATTCAGTCTTCTGAATTCGTTTGTCCTTGCCATGCAGTTGTAGGCTAACGTGTCTCTAACGTTCCCTTCAGGTGCCCTCATGGACAGTACTGTAGCTCTGTGATGTCTGCATATTTCCAGGTCTGACATTTTCTGGACAGCACTATGTTACTCCATCATAACACTGGCATTTAAGTCAGATCTAACCACATGGACGCACGAAAGAAACGTCACCAACACGCCCTCTCACTAGGTGTGATTTTAACCGCATGTTCTACTCCTCGTTCAGACACAGCACATTTACATAATGTCCGGAGGAAATACTAGGGGGGGAGTAGTATAAACACCGGGTGAATTCGGACTTCCATATGACCGGTTATGTCGTTCAGATATACGGCCCCACCGTTTAACATCGGCAGTACCTCCGGTCTTACACGTATGTCTGAAAGCGCTTACAATGGACAACAAATGCAAAAAATAGTTCTCAAATTGAGCATTTTTGCTATGTCTGTTCATTTTACTGGTATAAAGATGCCAGGTGGACACATTTGGTGGGACTTACTGTATCTGGAATGGACTGGGTTAGACTAAGCACACATGTACAAACACACACACACACACACACATACACACCACAGACACACACACACACACACACACACACACACACACACGTACACACACACGTACACACACAAACACACACACACACACACACACTCACACACACACACACACACACACACACACACACACACACCACAGACACATCACAGACACACCACAGACACACACACACACACACACACACACACACACACACACACACACACACGTACACACAAACACACACACACACACACACACACACACACGTACACACACACACACACACACACTCACACGCACACAGACACACATGCACCACACAAACACACACACACACACACACACACACACACGTACACACACACACACACACACACTCACACGCACACAGACACACATGCACCACACAAACAAAAAGCATGCATATACGACACACTTACACATTCTCTCTCTGTCACACACCCTTTCACAGACACACTTGCACACACAGTTTATTTGAAGCAGAAAAAAAATGTAGATGTGTGCTATTATCCACAGCACACATCTACACACACACCCCGCCCCCCCCACACACACACACCACACACATACACACACGCAAACACACACACACACACACAAATTACATTTGCTGCCAGGGCTAGTCTAGCAACTCTCCGTTGGCTTGTGAGCTCGAAAAATTTTACTTCTATCAGGCCAATCAAATCGTGTATAGAGTCGTTAGGCGGGCTTAACATAATGATTGATGGTAGAGTTGCAACGGTTTGGCTTGAATTCTCTGCTACTTGAAAACAAATAAGATGGATGTTGCTGCTGGCAAACAGTGTGACACGAGTTAAGCTTTTATTAAAGGTGAACTTGGCAACTATTTCAACGTAATAAACCCGTTTAGAAATCATCTGGATGGTTACAGTAAATGACGTGTTCCGGTGAAAATGGTGACTTTCCCCGCTGCCCCTAGTGTCCCCAGGCGGAAAACCAACCTTGCAACATTGAGACTACCGTCCCGGAAAGAGAAGTGAGAAACAAGAAACTCGTTTTAAATCGTGTTTCTTACTTTGTAACATCCACATGTTCTTCTGAACTTATGCTAACAGTTTCGCTAGCTTGTAAACAAATCCATGGGCTTTATCGTTACCTTTTTCCACAGTTTGAAATAGCATAATGCACAATTTCTCCAGCGAGGGGGAAATATAGCTAATACTGCCAAGTTTCCCTTTAAGTTGGCAAAAGTTTGAACTAGCCAACTAGCTCCGCTGGTGGGAAACGCATGGGACTCATAGCGCTGCCGCTGTCCTATTGCGTGCAGAGGGAATTTGAAAGACAACTGATTATCCCGCCCCTCGGACTGAGCACTGCGAACGGTGAGTGCCCAGACCCTACATTTTAATGTGGGTCTGGCTCGTCAGGCTAACAGTAAACACCAAGACAAATTGAATTGAACTACAACTTGTCATTTTTTATTGAAATAGACCTAGAGTAAACACCGTTTGTACAGTTTTCTTCACCAAATAGACACTGTCGCTATGCTTTCATGTGCCACTGCTGTAGCTTATTACAGGATGGCTGCATCAACATTACAGTTTTTTTCAGTCGCTAACAAGCGTTTGTCTAACCAGTTGTCACATTTTCAAAACTCTAAACACAATTAGCACAGTGTCAGTCTTTTGTGGCCATACCATTCACATATTTCATGTCGTTTTCACACAATATGCAGCCAGTGAACACATTTCCACAATGCTTACATTTTCTTTACAGACAAGCTATACCTCCCAACAAAACTATGGATTGTTTTTGTAGTATTTACAAATGTTAACACACAACATCCCACAATAG
>NW_027468774.1:4976028-4983528 GCF_046254945.1 Alosa pseudoharengus
AAATCAAATGGCTGGTTTCCAGGCTCTGATTGGATCATAGTCAGAAGTTGACCAGTGATGTATGAGTTTATTAATGTGCTCTGATTTATTTTAGGCTATATTGATATCTTATTGTTCATTAAAGACAACTCAGAATTCTGATATTTCTGACTTGAAATTGTCCATGTCTGAAAGTTGGAATAGATGGAATTTCCCTGAGTTAGGAACTCTGACTTTGAGTGGTATGTTTTCACACTTTTTCTAGTAGGAGGTCTTACAATCTCGACTCAATCTTGACATTGGTGCTGTTTCAGGTTGTTTCACTAGTGCAACCCCCCCCAGTTGTTAGAACATGTGCTATAGGAAGTTGCTGGTTTGAAGAAGGTTGCAGTGCGTCTCTTCGCAAATCTTTGATGCTAAACGGCCTGAAGGTTGGCGCCTGGATAGAACAAGCAGTGAGAGAACCCCATTATGACATCAGCATCACATGACCTTTCCCAGAAGTCTCCATGTTCTCCTTCCGTCTCACCAGTCCGCCTGGCGTGACCGTCTGTCACTACAGCTGGTGAAATGACACCTACACCAGCGAGTGCCAGTGAAGTGGGCAGTGGGTGAAACTGAAAGCGACTGGTTTCTTTGTGGGTTTGCTCCTTGATTGAGCCCTCTCGTGTGCCGCATCTCTCTTTCCAGTCACGTTGAATAAGCGCCTGTGTCAGAGTGAATGAGTCCAATGTAATGTGATAATGCAGCAGGTCACTAAGCCCAGGATGTGGTGAGCCAGCCGGGGGAGAGTGAGAGGAAAGCCTCTCACTGGGTGACCAGACCGACAGGGCCGCTTCTGTCACCACTTAATTAAATCCTAAATGAAATCCAGTCGTCAGCTCTCACTGGCTCGACAGGCTCTTGCTGTCATTTTACCTCCTCCTCCTCTCAATCTCTCCTTCTCCCCCTCCTCCTCCTCCTCCTCTCAATCTCTCCTTCTCCCCCTCCTCCTCCTCCTTCTCCCCCTCCTCCTCCTCCTCCTCTCAATCCCTCCTTCTCCCCCTCCTCCTCCTCCTTCTCCCCCTCCTCCTCCTCCTCCTCTCAATCCCTCCTTCTCCCCCTCCTCCTCCTCCTTCTCCCCCTCCTCCTCCTTCTCCTCTCAATCCCTCCTTCTTCTCCTCCTCCTTCTACTCTTCCTTCTCCTCTCAATCCCTCCTTCTCCCCCTCCTCCTCCTTCTCCCCTCCTTCTCTTCCTCCTCCTTCTCCCCTCCTCCTCTTCCTCCTCCTTCTCCTCCTCCTCTTCTTTCCAATCCCTCCTCCGAGTCTAGTCTAGCTCTGTCTAATGCCGATCCTCCCGGTCTCATAACCCCTCCACTCCTTCCTCTTTGTCTCTCTATGTCTCTCTACCCATTTCTTTCTTTCTCTGCCTCTCTCATTCCCTCTCTCTCTCTCTCCCTGTCAAAATCTATATCTCCTTCTCTAAATATCTTTCCATCTTTCTCTTTTACTTTCTCTCTCTCCCTCTCTCTCTCTCTAATGCAACCTCTCCATCTCTGAATGTCTCTCCTCTCATTTCTTGCTCTCTCCGCCTGGCTCTTCGTATCCCTGCTTTTCTCCCTCTATTTCCCTCTCTAAATCTCTCTCTCCATCAATCCCTCCATCCTCTCCTCCATTCTGTGGTTCTCTCCGTTCTCATCTTTCTGTCTCTAAATTGCAAAATGAAAAAATGACTAATGGAAACATGAACATTTTGGAAAAAAAAAACCCTTACAAATGTCGAAACAGCACTATTTCGCAAAAGTGTAAAGGAAACATTTTTCACATTTAGGTGAGTTAGCTGGAATGACTATCGCAAGAAGATAAAACTAGATAGATAGATAGATAGATACTTTATTGATCCCCAAGGGGAAATTCAACTAGCATTTAATCGCGTTGCATCACACATGGAAAGACCCACCATTTGTAATTGTGTTTTGTGCAAAGCTGTAATGGAAACTCTCTTTTCTGTCCATCCATCCCTCCAGCCTTTCCTCTGTCTCTCTCCCTCCATCTCTTTCTTCATCTCTCTCTCCTATCCCCTCCGTTGTGTGGCCCATAGGCCCCCCCCCCCCTCTCTCTCTCTCCCACGCTCTTTCTCTCTCTCTCTCTCTCCCACGCTCTTTCTCTCTATCTCTCTCTCTCTCTCTCTCATCTCTCTCTCTCTCCCCCGCTCTCTCTCTCTCTCTCTCTCTCTCTCTCTCATCTCTCTCTCTCTCTCTCTCTCTCTCTCTCTCCCCCCCCCTCTCTCTCTATCTCTCTCTCTCTCTCTCTCATCTCTCTCTCTCTCCCCCCCTCTCTCTCTCTCTCTCTCATCTCTCTCTCTCTCTCTCTCTCTCTCTCTCTCTCTCTCTCTCTCCCATGCTCTCGTCACCGGTCTCCTCATTTGGCTGTGTGTGTAATGGAGGGTGTAGCAGCAGCAGCAGCAGCATGAGGGGCCTGGAGGGTCTCCCCTCGCCTGCTCCAGGGGGCCGTGGGCCCCAGCCCAAGCCCAGCAGAGTGTGAGGAAGTCGGGTTGGAGGCACCTGCTAAAGGCCCCTCCCCGGAGCTCCGACTGGGCCCAATCAAGGAGATGATCTCCCCTCCGGTGGGGATGGGAGGGGTTGTGTGTGTGTGTGTGTGTGTGTGTGTGGCTGCATTCACATGGCTGGGGAGATGAGCAGAGGCGTGTGGGCTTGCCTGGTTGTTTCTGCTGTAACTGAATCAGCCACAGAACGGGAGGCGACCCAAGCTCTCCATGCTACTGCAGGCTATGGCATCACATGCACCCCACTGTGCTACTGCAGGCTATGGCATCACATGCACCCCACTGTACTACTGCAGGCTATGGCATCACATGCACCCCACTGTACTGTAACACATAACACCACCTCTGCTGGAATGCTTACTTATACCAGACACTTCCGAATGAGGAGACACAGTAAGAATCCTGCATAGAAATGCATGGGGTTAGTTTGTAATGCCAATATGACAGAAGTCTCTACCCATATCCTGCACCGTCCTGTATGCCCCCCCATACAGGTGAATAGGGCAATAGCTGCCCGATAACTGCCCAAATTTCGTCGCAAGATGGTCGCCGAGTGGACTTCCCTAAAAGGACTTGGCTTATACTTTTTTTTATACTTACCGTATTTTCCGGACTATAAGTCACACTTTTTTTCATAGTTTGGCTGGTCCTGCGACTCAGGTGCAACATATATATATATATTTATATATATGTTTTTTTCCTCTTAATGACAAATTTTTTAACTGGTGCGACTTATACTCCGGTGCGACTTATTGTGCGGAAAATACGGTATTTATAGTTTTGCACCTCTGGTTAGATACAAACTACATTTTACTGTCTGTAGCTGAACTCTTCACAGTGACGCTGAAGTAGAATCTAATCTAGTCTAATGAAGTGCGTTCCACGCGCCTGCTGAAACACCACCGGGGGAGCAGCAGGGTAGAAATGAAAGAGCGTGGCGTCCTCTCCAATCCTCCTGTCTGAGCCTGATGTCTGCTTTATTTAGAGAAATGCATTCTTAATAAATTAGTTTGTGAGAATCACATGTCAGCAAGCACAACTAATAGAGACACTCATTAAGGCTGTCTGTTTTTCAGAAATAAAGATACACTGGCTTTGGACACGGGATGCTGAGGGCTGGTGATGTAGCCTACGGAAGGAGGAGCATGACGAGTCATCATACCACCACTCTTCTAGCTTGAAGAGCCAGACCCACATTAAAATGTAGGGTCTGGGGACTCACCATTGGCAGTGCTCAGTCCGAGGGGCGGGATAATCAGTTGTCTTTCAAATTCCCTCTGCATGCAATAGGACAGCGCTATGAGTCCCATGCGTTTTCCCACCAGCGGAGCTAGTTGGCTAGTTCAAACTTTTGCCAACTTAAAACAAGCTTAGCTCGTGCCACACTGTTAGCCAACAGCAACATCCATCTTCTTTGTTTTCAAGTAGAAGGGAATTCACCCTTCGCTAAGTCCCGCCCTCCTTAGTTACTGTTGCTATGCCTGACAAGCTTTAGCACCCTGCACGTCTATCAGTGTTGCGCGGGTTTGGTCACAAGCGGCCCGCGGTCGCCCGATATTTTAATCAACCCGACCGCAACTCGGACTGCGAATATTAATTAGGACAAAATTATACCCGACCCGCGATCCGACCCGCTTATTTACAAAAGGTGTGCTTTTGGTTATAGCCTGCATGCAGTGTGACAGTATAGGCCATTTCTGTAAATCAAATTAATTTACGGGGAACACGGGGTCATCACACACTCATCACACACTCATCTGACACCATGGGGACCAACACATTCTACCGCATCACACACTCATCTCTCACCCACCCGCATCACACACTCATCACACACTCATCTCTCACCATGGGGACCAACACATTCTACCGCATCACACACTCATCTCTCACCCGCCCGCATCACACACTCATCACACACTCATCTCTCACCACGGGGACCAACACATTCTACCAAAGAAAACTCATATCAAAGCACATCTGAATGTGACAAATTAATCCAAGAACGCATACAGCATCTAAATAAGTGTAAACAGACATATATCCTCACATCAAGGGGGGGGGGGGGGGGGGTCAGACACACACTGAGAAATTGAAATTCAGGTGAGTCTATTTAAGACAGGTGTAAGCTGTCTATTAGTCTGGACTCTAGAACAGTGAATGAATGAATGAACAGACAAATTAATTAACAAACAAATGAATTAACTAGTTTTCCTTTTACCAAAGCTTCCATTATTTTTTGACAATGCAGTCTTTTTTTAGTCTCTACTAGTCTTTTTCAGATATCCCCGAAACGTTAGCAAAATCAGGATGTGACACATGGCCTCGGCCAACAAAACTTGCAGAACCATGTCTAAATGGCAATGACTCTACCTGCTGATGAGAAAGTTGCGGTTCCCAAATGGCCATTAACCAACTAATGACCATAATAAAGACGTCCTAAATGAGTGTGTGTAAACACTGGAGCACCGTATGCAGCACCGATTTGTCCCATTGGCGTTTAGACCTGCACATTACTTTAGAGTTGCTGTAGATTTGTTTTCTTATTGTTCAACCAACTGTAAGACTGGAATGCCGTAACTCCTTGTTTTCTTTCTATGGGGGCAGTCATGGCCTAGAGGTCAAATGCCTGTGTGTGTGTGTGTGTATGTGTGTGTGTGAAAGTGAGTGTGTGTGTGTGCATGTGTGTGAGAGTGTGTGTGTGTGTGTGTGTGCATGTGTGTGAGAGTGTGTGTGTGTGTGCCTGTGTGTGTGTGTGTGTGTGTGTGTGCATGTGTGTGTGTGTGTGTAAACATTCTTAGCCTATAAAGTGATTCTGATTCCAACTGCTGGTGCCACTAAGACTATGCCACACCACAGGTCAGTCATGCGTGACAGGAGCTCATCTCTCTTATACAAGTAGGTAAACAATGGCTGCTTAACCACTTTCTTTGTTGTTAATTCGACCAGAAAAAATAAGTAGTCATGCAGCTACGACTTTGTGCGTGTGTGTGTGTGTGTGTGTGTGTGTGTGTGTGTGTGTGTGTGTGCATACACAATGTACAATGCAATTGGAGCAGAAGTTTCCCTCAGATGAGTTTTAGGTGAACAAAGTTACACACACACACACACACATTTGCAAACACACACATTCAAGCAACCTGTGGTGTATTCCACTTCCCAAAAGGAGCATCATAATTATGAGTGCAAAGGATGGATCAAGAGAGAGAGAGCGAGTGAGAGAGAGAGAGTGAGAGAGAGCGAGTGAGAGAGAGAGAGAGAGAGAGAGAGTGCGAACGAGCGAGAGCGTCGTCCAGGCCCATGAGGTCAGAGAAGGCATCGGAGCGAGTGGCCTTCCGTGTCACACACAAAGGCCATCAGAGCGGGTCGCCTGATTGGTCAGGACAGTGGCTTTGTGTGGGCGCAAGAGTCAACTGTCCAGCGCACCACGGCCAGTGTGGCCCTCTGAAAGAACATGAAGTCATCCTCGTATGGGAAAGAGAGGGAGGGAGAGAGGGAGGGGGAGGCTAGCGTGACAGAGGAAGAGACGGAGGGAGGGAGAGGAGGGAGGGAGGGGGTAAACAACATGGTGAACAGCACCCTGAAAAGAGAGGGATGGGAACCATGAAATCATCCGTTTGTGGGAAACACATAGAGAGAGAAAGATGAGGAGGAGAGAAGGGGAGTGTGAGAGAGAAAGAGTGGGGGAAAGAGAGGATAGAGAGAGAGATGAGGAGGAGAGAGGGAGGCAGAGAGAGAGAGGGAGAGATGGAGAGAGAGAGGGAGAGATGGAGAGGGAGCGTTGCGTGAGAGAGAAAGAGTGGGGTGAAGAGGATAGAGAGAAAGATGAAAGATGAGAGAGGGAGACAGAGAGGGAGAGATGGAGAGGGAGCGTTGCGTGAGAGAGAAAGAGTGTGGGGAAAAGAGGATAGAGAGAGAGAGGGAAAGTATGGGGTCCACTTAGCCCTAACAACCCTATACAGGTCTATTTTCAGGATAATCCCATCTTTTCTTTTAAGGTCATTGTGAGGGCCAGCAATACATGACTATCCACATCAGGCATAATATGATGTGACACTTGCATATATCAGCTAAATATCAAGGAAAAACATTTAGCATTTATATATATATATATATATATATATATATATATATATATATAGCATTTTTTAATGTTTTGCATATCTTGCCATAGGAAGCATGGTAGGAGAAATATATTTTAATATTTCTATCGGGGGGATTGTTAGGAATCTGGCAATATGAGAATCACGATGGTGGGGCACTCTATGGCTTGTTCATTTGCAATAATACATGTACAGTACTGGCAGAAATATTTTATTCACTATAAATTGTTTTATACATGAAGTCTCGTCAGTGAACCAATAGATAAAGAATGTGCCTAGACTCCTCTGCATTTGTGATCTGAAGTGACCTGTGCTTGCAAATGTGCAGATGTTATGTAGCCCAAGGTGCAGTTGCCCTATGAAACACAAACACATCATTTTGGGGTGTAATTACATTGAAATGTCAGCCCAGCCCAGACACAGACACACTCAAGCAAACATAGACACAGACACACTCAAGCAAACATGAGAAGGCTGTGCAGTGACACTTAGAAGTCATATTTTGCAAATGATTTAATACGTTTCACATCCTTTTTCAAAACATTTAACAGTTCTCATACAAAGACTCCAAACTTCATTGGATTAACTGTGTGAAACAAATGGAAAATATTTGCTCACAGCTAATAGATATTGCTTGCAAAATTACGAACTTGTAATGTCAATGTGTGAGAGTGAAAAATGACAAGTTGTCAATTTCAGTGAAAAATGACAAGTTGTAGTTCACTGAAATCTGTCTTGTCTAGGTGCTTGCTGTAGGTCTTGCATGTCAATGACAGTTACATCTTGGAAGTGATGAATACAATTCATTTTTATTCAATACATTTAGTCTTTTCAATTTATGGCATTATGGCACAGACATAGCGAAAATGAAGG
>NW_027468774.1:4986028-5001028 GCF_046254945.1 Alosa pseudoharengus
GTGGCTTCCTGTGGGGAAGGCTTTGGGATAGCAGAACCATGACACCACAGAGCTGTCTCTCCCTCTCAGCCTCACTCAGGAGAGCCGTCCGCACAGCACGCCAACACAATGCTGCCACCTGGTGGCCACAAAGGGATGAGGCGTATCCCGCTCAACCTGGAGTTGGATATAAATGTGGGATTTTGGTCTCATGGTCTAATTCGAATGGATAGTCACTCACGTCGGTTGAATGGAGCATATTTTTAAAGGTGTTGTGTCTAAAGATTGTTTGAGTATTGGACTGTGACCATAAGCAGCTCTCAGAACTCATAGCTGGATTATCATGGCCACCTCTATGTGAAAAGTGCCTTGTGTTGCACTTTGATCATGAAAAAGCACTATACATTTATTTAAACCTCTTAAAATAAATAATCACTTACTTCCCCACCCCAAGCCGACTGCTGGTACCAAATCAAGAAAAGTTAGATTTGAATTTTGCCCATATTCAACACTGACTTGTCCTTATAAACGATGGAAACAAGGTCATTACAGAAAACAGTGCCCTTAAAAGCTTGTTATGAAATGGATAGTGTTTAGATGTAAGGGCTCAGACTGGAGATAGGGCCTAGCACTTGTACAAGAGTGCCAGTCTCTCTTTTGAGATCTTCCCCTTAAACTGACCACATTTCAGCCGTGAAATGCCATAAAAAGGACATAAGCACAATAGAATTGTCTCTGCGAGACACTCTGGCAATTAGCAATGATGCATGTTACGTTTTCCCCTTGCATTCCGGGAAACCAGCTAAACTGATGAAGACAGTGCTGCAACGTAGGAGGACAGTACACATTGGTCGTAGTGTTATCCGATTGCGTTGAAGTCCGAAATCATTCAGAGTAATCATGGTCTAGTGTTATCCAGTTGCGTGCAGTGAGATTTTTAAATGCATGCTTGTTGCCGCCCCTCGAGTTGGGCCATTACATTGTTCATGGCTAGACCCTTAATCTTTCTAGATTACCAGGGTCTGGATTTTCCAGGCTAGGTAAATGTGTAAATTATTGAAAATAATATTGTAGAGGTAAATATAGTAGAAGTACTGATAAAATAGTTGCAATAATATTGTAAATGATGATGCAATAGTATGGATAGGTACTGTAAATGCATACAGTACTACTGTACTACTGTAAATGCATACAGTAATAGTGTACTACTGTACTACTGTAAATGCATACAGTAATAGTGTACTACTGTAAATGCATACAGTAATAGTGTACTACTGTACTACTGTAAATGCTTACAGTAATAGTACTACTGTAAATGATGATACAGTATACGTAGGTAGGCTACGGTAAATGAGAAAACAGTAATAGGATAAGTACTGTAAATTAATATACAGTGATGGTACTGTAAGTACTATTACAGTAAATTACTGGCATCTTGCTGCCTGTAAAATCTAAAATAGTCTTTTTACAGTGCAGCCCATATTACGGTACTTAACAGGGCATCTTTCTAGCGCTCTCTTGTGGCAGGGAGTCTAAACGCAGGGATGCGTTTCTCGCATGTCTGCTTCGCACGAGTGACAGGTGAGTTTCAGATAGTTACACGTCGCCTCCTAAGAGGTGCTGTGCTTGGCTCTGGTCCCTGGCCTGCGGAGGAACCTGCCTGTCTCACCTGGTCTCTCAGGTGTGTGTGCGTTCTCGCGTAGAATGCAGAGGAACCGGTTTCAGCATCAGTTATTGATGAATATCCAGAGACACATCCAGTACACACTCTGATTTAATAGCATTGGAATGTGAGCAAAATACTGCCAAGGTTCTGAAAGAGACCAATACTGTGTATGAGGTGAATGATACTGTGTGCATTGAAATGATTCTTTGTGCCAGTGTGTGTGTGTGTGTGTGTGTATGTGTGTGTGTGCGCGTGTGGGTGTGTATGTGCGTGCGTGTGTTGATTACCTCTCTTTTAAAAAGCCTGACTGGCAGATTTGGGCAAAGACGTTTGCTTTGAGACATAATCAGGATGCTGACAGTTAAAATACTTAAAATCTCACACTAGAATGCCTCATATACTCTTCCATTCTCTCAAACAGAAACACACACAAAACACAACAACTAAAATCGTATTTCTTTTATTTTAACATGTATTGTCTGACTGCTGCATAGGAGCTACAGATTGGATAGATATCCTAATGAATTATGCTGTGACATGAACAACAACAACACGTTACATTTATATAGCGCTTTTCTCAACACTCAAAGCGCTTCACATGGAAAGGCGGACACACTGACTGAACGCTAAACAGAGCATAACCTGCTTGGCTGTCTAACTGTATGGGTACAAGTTCACACTGCTTGGCTGTCTAACTGTATGGGTACAAGTTCACACTGCTTGGCTGTCTAACTGTATGGGTACAAGTTCACACTGCTTGGCTGTCTAACTGTATGGGTACAAGTTCACACTGCTTGGCTGTCTAACTGTATGGGTACAAGTTCACACTGCTTGACTGACTATAACCCATAAGAATGCCGGAACAGAACGGATTGAGATTCCTTCAGCTCATCACATTCAGAAATGACACTGAAAGTTTGATCGTTGGGAAGGGAATGTTACCGGACCTGCTAGAGATGTGACTCGTCACCATGACAGGTATCTCTCAGGTAAGAATAATGAGTAACGTAAACACGACAGCCTCCACCTGTGTTCCTTGTTCCTTGCCATGGGAAAAAGTAGAGTCTGAACAGGCTATCGCACTCTTATCTGTGCAAAGACAAACCACTGAAAACATAGAGCAGAGTGCTGTAATGATGACAACCAAACGGAAAAGCAATCATGGCATCACAAAACAGTACCTGAAATGGTTCCTGAAATGGTTCTGAATAGTCAAATGGTTCTTGATACCAGAGGAACGGTTTAGCACAGAGCTATGTAACCCAGTACAGTATTTGTACATCTGCTCATACAGAAGGCGCTAACCAGTAGGCTACGGCTGCTCATACAGAAGGCGCTAACCAGTAGGCCACGGCTGCTCATACAGAAGGCGCTAACCAGTAGGCCACGGCTGCTCTCTCTCACACATACACACACACATTCACTCACTCTCTCTCTCTCTCTCTCTCTCACACACACACACACACACACATCAGGATGCGTGTGCTTGTCCTCTGCATGTAGACACGTGCAAGCGATTCACACAGACATTTCACCCGCTTCTCATCTTAACTTCTCTCTCATCTCTCACACACACACACACACACACACACACACACACACACACACACAGACACACACACACACACACACAGACACACAGACACACACACACACAGACACACACACACACACTCTCTCCCTCTCTCTCTCTCTCTCTCACATACACACACACACACACACACACACACTCTCTCCCTCTCTCTATCTCTCTCACATACACACACACACACACACACACACACACACACAGACACACACACACTCTCTCCCTCTCTCTCGCTCTCTATCTCTCTCACATACACACGCACACACACACACACACACACACACACACACACGCACACACACACACACACAGACACACACACACTCTCTCCCTCTCTCTCGCTCTCTATCTCTCTCACATACACACGCACACACACACACACACACGCCAAGTTGTCAACACACTCTCTCTCTCTCACACACACACACACCCTCACACCATGAGCGTGTCTATCCTCTGGCTGCTGCTCCTCCCCAGTGACCCCCTCCCCTTCCCCCCACTGCCCCTGCTGCTGTTGCTGCCCCCACTCCTGCCCCTCCCCGAGAACAACTGCCCCCTCGTCCCACCCCTACTCCCCTGAGCGGGTGTCCGCAGCGTCCTCCCCTGGTCCCCCCCTGCGTCCCCCGTCTCCTGGCCAGCGTCCCCCCTCCGTCCCAGCCTCCTCCTCAGGCGCCTCCACTTGAAGAAGAGGTGGACGAGCTCGGCCAGGCTGAAGAGGGCGGACAGCAGCCCCACGGCGAAGTAGAAGACCAGGAAGACGGTCTTCTCCATGGGCCGCGAGGTGAAGCAGTCCACCGTGTAGGGGCAGGGGAAGCGGCTGCAGGGGTACTGCGCCGCCACGCCGAACCCGTACAGCGCCCACTGGCCCACCAGGAAGGCCACCTCCGCCAGGAAGCGGAAGCCCACGTTCAGCGTGTACAGACGCAGCTCTTTGAGCTCCTCCTGGGTGTTCACGCCGCGTTTCCCCAGCGACGACCTGCTGCCTCGGACATCACCGCTGCCGGCACCTGGATTGAGATTAAGATGTTAACTTCGTTTCACACCCAGTTATATATATTAAGTATAAGTATATATACTCTTTTGATCCCGTGAGGGAAATTTGGTCTCTGCATTTATCCCAATCCATGAATTAGTGAAACACACTCGGCACACAGTGAGCACACAGTGAGGTGAAGCACACACTAATCCCGGCAACAGCGGCGCTCGGGGAGCAGTGAGGGGTTAGGTGCCTTGCTCAAGGGCACTTCAGCCGTGCCTACTGGTCGGGGTTCGAAGTCCGAAGTGCTAACCAGTAGTACAAGGCTGCCCCGTAAGTTTCATTGACGACATACGACTCTGTTCATGATGCCACCACACTAACCACCAGAAACTACCACAATGCAACATTATCCTAGCCTGGCTAATGTCAGACCTCATCTCATTGAGATGGGGTCTGGAAACTAAACATTAATTTTCTCGTATTTGAAACGTGGTTTACGAATGCCCAGAGCCGTTTATTGGGCACTGCGAATGTCTATCAAATGCGTCTGTAGGTAGCTCATAACCGCTTCGGTGTGTCGTCATCGTCTTGCTGTCCCCGCTCCGTTTTGTGATTGGTTCCTTCGTTGAGGTGAAAACGAAGTCCATAGAATCCAGGCTGCCTAGCAGCGTGAATAAAATCGTGCGCGTAAGGCAGCATGGGAAAACCCAGGATAACATTATCCATGAATGAGTACAATAACTCTCATTACACCTACAGTACAGGCCAAAAGTTTGGACACAGCTTCTCATTCAATGCGTTTCATTTATCTTCATGACTATTTACATTGTAGATTCATCAGAACTATTGTAACGATTTGATAGCGACACACACAGTTGTCCAATCAAAGGTTTAATGCGGAAGCAGGAATCAGCCAAACACATAGACCAGGACACCATTACGTAGGAAACACAAGGGAAGTCAATAAAACAAGCACAATACACAAACAGGGTTGTCACATACAATACACCGGGTAAAACACATGAGGTAAAACCTAAAGAAAGACTACACAAGCTAACACATACATGATAAGGAAAACGCACTTACACTAACTAAAACCGACATTACACAAACCAGCATTCACACACATTGCATTCTGGGAGGCTAGCACTCAGTCCAAAAGACACCGACGTTACACTATTACAGTTTTTCTCAGTCGCTTTGGTGCTTTTTTCAGATCAGAATTAAAATTCTCATAACTATTAGTTCAACCTCCACAACATTTAGTCATTTGTGCACATCATAGTAGCAATTTCTCCTTCCTCTGAACAAATTGCAAATGCTTTTGGACATGTATCAGTTGCTTTCATACAATTCTCTGCTGTTTTTAACATTATCATTTGCTTATGTCATGTCAGTCAAAATGAACTATACTTATGGATACTGAATAGTCGTTCCCAATAAAACTAATAGTCTTCATTTCATTGCTTGAGTCATTACATACAAAATTGGTGAACTAGTTATCAAATTCTGTCACAATGCTGTAGAATTGCAAAGAGCATACAGTAAAAATGTATGTATTCAGTGTCTTGTACTCACTTACTCCCCTAACTACAGCAATGTGTAACTTTACTGTAGTTTTCAAATGGCTGTACAAGTACTGTATAGTGCTGTCTTCTTGAGCATGTTCAGGTAGTGTCACCAAGTTCTGAAATTTTTTTGCATTGGAAAACACTGAGAGAACTGTCATAATGAAAACATGACAAAGCCATTTGACTATCTTGTTCATAAACGATGGTGTGAAGACTTCTCATTTTGATGACACTGACAGTTTCATTGACATGAATACCTGCTTTTGAGGAATGGACTATCCATTTTGAGCAAGTGACGTGCTTTTGCAGGTCATCCACTAGGTTTTGCAGTTTGCACTAATTGTTTTGAGAAATGCACTAACTGCTGTGCAAATGTTAATAGTGATGTGAGAATAGCACCAAAGCGACTGAGAAAAACTGTAATGAACACATGTGGAATTATGTGGGAATTATGTGGGAATTATTATTATACTTAACAAAAAAAGTGTGAAATAACTGAAAACATGTCTTATATTCTAGTTTCTTCAAAGTTGCTATTTTCTTTTATTATTTAATACCATATTCAGCAAGCCATAACTTGACAAATATTCACCTGTGGGCCAAATAACTTTGCATTCATTCAGTTTTGATGCCTTCAGTGAGAATCTACAATAGTCATGAAAATAAAGAAAACGCATTGAAATGAGAAGGTGTGTCCAAACTTTTGGCCTGTAGGCTACTGTACATATAAAACAAAACTCTATTAAATGTAATGACTTTTCCAAAACTTTCAGTGAATTTACTAAATGTCTACATTGTCTAAGTACCCCTTCCAGACCTGGAGAATGGGATTGTAAAATTCCATGACTTGTCCAGAACATCCATAACTGGATTAATTCCATGTATAGTCTCATATGCATTCTGTACATTGTGCATGGGTTTGTGCTTCCCCCATGTATAGTCTCATATGCATTCTGTACATTGTGCATGGGTTTGGGCTTCCCCCATGCTGTCTATACACGTACAGTACAGAATGCAACATACACGGGACTAGGGACAGAACGGTATGACATTTTAACCTCACAGTTATAATGACCAAAATCATCACGGTTTTCGGTTTTATCGCGATATTTTTAAAAATGTGTTCAATACGTTCAGAAAGCACTGATAGGTCACTATGTCACAAAAATATTTGCAAAACCTTATCAAAAGTTAACCGGGGACGCTGGAACTCATTTTCACCTGGGGATGCTCATAGTTGTTTACACGAATAGATGTGATCCCTTTATTCTGGTGCATTTTAAGGTGGCCTAATGCTACTGGAGAAGGACATATTTTCATTCACATTCATAGGCCTACATCCTGACTGCCGAAACAAACTTTGTGGCTACATGATGCAGTGTACGTTTTGCGGTGAAATTTTTTCGCCTTTTAAAAGCAGGTGTAGCCTAATCCGAATCTCAGTTAATCCATCAATTAGACATCAGAATCAGTAGGGTACCAGTTTTGTTCCATTGTACCAGGCCTACTGTATTGCAAAAGCAGGCTCGGATGAAGCTGGGAAGGATTAAACACACAGTTTCCACACCGTGGTAATCAACCATGATAATCATGATATTTGAAAAGAAAACGGTAATTGTTATCGTCAACATTTTATCGCGGTTTACCATTATACCGGTAATCGTTACATCCCTACATGGGACAGAAAGACCAAACGAGTGAAAAGTAATATGTACAATAAAGTGTACACTGAAAATGTGGTCAGAAGTGTAAAGTAAATTCACAATGAAGTTACAGTGTTTCCCACATAATTGAATTCTATTTGTGGTGGTAGGTTTGCAGAATTAACTTGAATGCAACCGTTTTAAACACATTAGTGCATCGTGGTTATGATGCTAACCAGAGTTAAGCACAATTTAGTACAACCTGGAAAATCATTGTGTGGTGGTCAATGTTGATATTGTGGTGGCCCGCCACAAATAAGTCAATGTATGGGAAACACTGAGTTAATCCGTTATTAATTAAGCATTATAAATTAGTATTAATTAAATGACTGTATGTGAAGTATGTGGGCACCTTGTTGCTAGGCTTTGGTCTTAAGTAGTGATTAAAAGAGTGTGTTGATGCCTATTAAGTGCCTTGTTGCTGGGCCTTGGTCTTTAGTAGTGATTGAGCATGTAAATGAGTGTTAATGAGCGGTCAGTACCTTGTTGCTGGGCCTTGGTCTTTGTGCGTCTGTGTATTGCGTACATGAGGAAGAGCATGGCGGGCGTGGAGATGAGCACGATGTGGAACACCCAGAAGCGGTACTGCGAGATGGGGAAGGCCTGGTCGTAGCACACCTGCTTGCAGCCCGGCTGCGCCGTGTTACACTCAAACTGCTCCTGCTCGTCCTCGAACAGGTCCGTTGCCACGGTGCCCAGGATGACGATGCGGAACACCAGCATGATCTGCAGCCACAGGCGTCCCAGCAGAGGAGAGTGCGTCTGCATGGCCTCGATCAGGCCACTCAGGAAGCCCAGGTCCGCCATGACGCCCCCGCCAAACACAACACCTCAGCTCACTTTAACTCACTTAACTCAGTTCAGTTCGATTTCGTTTACTTGTACAGCGCCATTAACAACATGGTCTCAAAGCGCCTGAGCCCCCCTCATACCTCAGTCACAGGTCAGAGTTGCTTCAGATACTTTATTAGGAGTGTGTGTGACCCAGGCATCTCCAACTCAAGCTCAACATGAGAGCCTCTGAGCACACCTGTGAACACGCACTTTAAGTTATTATTATTATTATTATTATTATTATCATTATAACATGAGACCCTCTGAACACGCACGCCTTAGAGTCTGTCCCTAGACACTTCAACCATGCAGGGAGTGTACACTGCGTCAGGAGGAAGGGTAGACTGCGTTTGGTCAGGTCAGGAGGAAGGGTACATTTGGTCAGTACACTACGTTAGGTCAGGAGGAAGGGTACACTGCGTCAGGTCAGGAGGAAGGGTACACTGCGTCAGGTCAGGAGGAAGGGTACACTGCATCCATGCCGCCTCACTCTGGCAAGCGAGAGTGTGTAGATTCCTTCAGCCCAAATCCCAGAGTCAAACGCTCAACCACTGTGCCTGTCCTCTACTCTTCATCATCTCAGAGTAGTCCTCACAGATGCAGGTGTTTGATCAAAGCAGCCTCGCACGCTGAAAGCCCTGTCCACCCCTGAGGGGGCACGGGGACGGAGTGTCTGCCCCACAGTGCGTCAGATAGAAACCCTCCACAACGCCCTTACCTGCAGAGAGACGGCTGATGAGTCATTTCAACGTTTTTGGATTCCTGAGAATTCAGAAAGCACTCAACTACATTCTTTTACAACAATAAATAACACCTGGCATTTATGTTGTCCTGTCATTTAAGTTTAGATTTTAAGGGTAGTTTCATGGTCAAGGTAAGTGCTTGACATTTTCCGCACACATGTATGACAGACACATGTACGCCCCCCACCCCCCTCCTATATTTCACAAACTAATCACTAGATGAAGTAAAATGCTGATGTAATTTTTTCAATGCACTATGTTGACAATGGTGATGTACCCACCATAAAAAAGATGTGTGCAATATACTTCAAGAAAAGAAAAAAATATTTTTTTTAATTTTTGGATTTTAAGGCGAGTGTTCACATTTTCAGCAGTCACTATAAAAGAATGTTTGAAAGACTGTAGTTTTACAGGATATCATATGTGTGTGTGAATTGTGAGTAGTTGGCTAAGTAGACAGTACATCTTATTTACATAAATTATATTATTTATATCATACATTTTTCAGAATCACATTAATGAAGTACAATTGTAGGCAGCAGTTCTCCCCTACAAAAATTGCATTTGTTGGCAGAAAACACATCTTTCACTCAGTCTGACAAAACTACACCAGCTCAACACATTATAGCTTATTAACAGAATGTTACTGTGGGTAGAAATCTGGACCGTGTGGAATGAAGCAGAGCATTATCAAAATATTAATGGAAATGGCGGGAATATGCTGACCTGGTTGAACTAATGTAGCAGTGGAAATACTTCATATAAATATCAAACCAAGTAAAAGTCTACCAACACAATTTCGACATACAATTTTAACATCATAACAATGAGTTGTAAAACTTATAACTACTAAAGCTTTCCGTTAAACATGTTCTTGTTCACTCTAACCCATTTTCCATAACCCTAGTCTACGCTATAAAACAAAGTAGGCTACAAAAGACACTATAAATATCGTATGCAAATATTTAACCTTCTACTGATGGCGAAAAAACATTTATTTCAGACGTCAATTCCACAGACTTTTAATAAAGCCTATAGCCTAACATTTTCTAAAAACATTTTCTAAACGTCAATGGATGTAGATTAGCCTAAACAAAAAAAAACATAGGTTAATGATATTTCAAGGTTTCATTTTAAAGCGTCGTTCAACCGTTCTAATAGTCTATGCTTTCAACAAAACTCCCTGATTCTGAATAGGCTACCCTTAAGTTTAATTTTTGTACAGTTTTACGAAATTAGTGCATGGCATAATATTAATTTTTGTGACTTAATGTGATCTACCACGCTTACCTGTTCGTCTCATGTCAAACACCTGTTGCAGTCAGAAAATCACAGAAATTAGGCTAGCCTGGCGTCACAGACGCACCCTGCATGTGCACTCTGTTCCGCGTTGCGTGTGCAGGAACGTCTCTGATGCAGCGCTGCTGCCGTCACCCCCGTATTTATAGGCTATGCATGTTCCCCGTCGATGATACTGAGAAGTTTATTTTGAGCTAAAGTTATTTCTATTTACTTTGAAAATTCATTTGAAATGTTCGCTCATTTAAAGTACATAGAAATACTTCCCTCCTCATCTTGCTTGTGTGTGTGTGTGTGTTGGGGGGGTTAGGCCTATTATAATAATAGGTCTAATGTCCGGCACTGCCTAGGAGAGACTTTCAAACATCAGGAAAAAAGTGTGTTATGCCTATGCAATGTTGATGGTATTCATGCCAATTAAAACATTTGATCATGGCTCGCAGTTGTGTGCCTATGCCGCACTTGACATGCGCGTTTCACGCAGGCAATGCACAAATATACTGTTTTATCACGGGCGCCAACATGTACGGAACCCCTAAAGGGACATGTGCACAGAAAGTTCCTGAACAACAGCTTGTTACGCTCAACGTAAGTGCACCGTAATGTGTCCAGACAGGAAATGCCAGTAGTCCTAAGTAATCAGTGATATCAAGAGCCTAATTGGTGTTTATTCTGGTGGGCACCTCTTCAAAGCCCCCTGCTAATTACAGGAAGAGTCCGTTTTCAGCCGGCGGCACTTAACGTGCAGTTCTAGGCATCAGTCGGGGGTCACTGAAGACGCTATGACGCAATTGTGCAGGGGAGGCTAGATTGAGTACTGTGGAGTGCACATTCAACAATCACATGCAATTCTAAAGTAACTAAAAATTGTATATCAAACTTGAGCTACATGAGATGGACATCTTATTTCAGAGGCCTTGAAAGCTCCTCCCTCCGTCTCGCCTCATCCTTGATTCAGCAGCTGGACCACATGGGCATTCAGGTTGGTGCAGATGATGGCATACCACAACTACTTGCTTATGAATACATACAGTATAAGAACATGTGTTTTTCTAACTTCAGCATTTTTGCTTTACATATAAAACAGCCAAGTAAGTGTGTACAACAAAACATTTTGATTACAGGCTGGGGTGGACAAAAAAAATATTTAGGTTCAGAGTTTGAGGTCATTGAACTGGTATTGTCAGAAAGTGAACAGAATTACGAATAGCCATGAGAACGCAAAAGTCACAAATAACTAAATTTATTGAAAAAGGCATGTATAAAAACGAACGGTAAATAAGATACAACATATGAAATATTTACAGGACAAAACAAACAAGCATAACAAAGTGAAAGAAAGAGACTCCGTGCAGAGAGAGCTGAGGGGCAGAGACTAAAAGCCGAAGTCGGAGTCGGAGTCTGAGTCGATCTTGTAAGTGGCGGCCTTCTTGGCCCGGCTGGGTTTACTGCGCTCCACCACCGGGGAGTCAATGCCGCCATCGAGGTCGAAACTCTCATCGTCTTCCCAGTTCTTTGTTTTCTGGAGGGAAAAGAGGGGTGAGAGTGAGGGATCCGTTACAGCTGCGTGCGGGACGATGCTGGCCAACACTTTCTGACCGGAAGAATGGAACTATTCCGGATATCATTCTCTAGGCAAATTAATCTTCAGTATAGCTAAAAGCAACGTTTCAAAGGAAAAAGCTAGAATAGTATAAAACCAGTAAAGATTTCATACTATAACACCCCTCCGAGTAGATGCAATTTCAATGCGTTAACCAGAATAAATATAAAAGGAAATTGGCCATTTAAAAACCATTCTGAATGTGTACATAAGTCCTTGTAAACGAACCTTTCCGGCACCACCCATCTTGCCCTTGATGCGGGCCATGAGGCCACCAGAGTCACTGTCGGAGTCAGAGTCGGAGTCAGAGTCCAGCACTGGTTTCCTCTTGCGATTGGCTGCTGACTTCCCAGCGGGCGGGGCAGGCTTGGCGGAGATGGGCTCTGATTCGCTGGAGCTGGTGGGTGCCACCTTCTTGCTGGCTTTGGAAACGGGTTTGGGCTTGGAGAGTGCGTCTAAGATGGAGGGCTGAGCCGCATCTGTCAGGGGAACAGGGCATGGGACACACACACACACACACTTCAAATTAGTGCTGGGCGGTATACCGGTTTACACCGAATACCGGTGTAATTGATTACACAACGTTCGGAACGCTGTACCGCACGACACTGTTTCAGACGGGACTCTTTTCAATGTTGCGCTTCTGAACACGTATAGAAGTTAAGGTCAGCGCCCTCCACATCAGCAGGTAACAAGTGGAAAGCAAAAGGAAAGTGGAGCCAAATGTCACTTCAAGACGCGTTAGCTAGAGGGACTCCCTACGACAGAAAAAGCAAACGGTGGATTGAGATCACAAACTCCATCACTATCCACCTAGCGAGATGGTCCCGCCTAATACAGTCAAAAAAGACAGCTTCAAGATGTTTGTGAAATTTGCACAGTAAAAGTTCTGTATTTCAACTGCAATTGTCTTTGCATTCTGATTCCTCAATTCATAAGAATCACGAGTGACTCTTCTTTGTAAACAGCATCATTTTCTGTGGCCATGCAAACCTGTATTACTACTATTGTGGAATTATTCTACAATATTCAGTAAAATAGACCATTAAGTCAATCTGCAGTTATTCCGCTCTCAACCAGTAGAAAATGCTGTGAACACCTGATTATGCTTAGAGGGAAAAATAAATAAATAAATAAATAAATAAAAATAAAAACGCATGTTTTTTAAATTTGGAATTTAGAAAAATAAATTTTTGGTCATACCGCTAAGCACTAATTCAAAGGCTCAGTCATACAGTCATACCATTTTTGGTCATACCGCCAAGCCAAAGGCTCAGTTTGACTTGTATGCACCATTCACTTAGGCCAATTTCTCCCCCAAACACATTTCAAGAGGACAGTCAGACACACACACACACACACACACACACTCATGCACACATGTTAATCAAACATGTACTTTCTCTCCCATTTCCCAAGCAATCCCCAGTGATCCCCAGAGAGGCGGAGGGAGAGAGATGGAGGGAGAGAGAGAGAGAGAGATGGTGGAGGGCCATACCAGGGGCTTTCCCCAGTGATCCCCAGAGAGGCGGAGAGAGAGAGAGATGGAGGGAGAGAGAGAGAGATGGAGGGAGAGAGAGAGAGAGAGATGGTGGAGGGCAATACCAGGGGATAGTGATCCCTAGAGAGGCGGAGGGAGAGAGAGAGAGATGGCGGAGGGCCATACCAGGGGATTTCTTCTTGGAGGCAGCAGCAGTGGGCTTCTTGGCAGCGGGCTTTTTTGGGGCGGCCTCTTTGACTGTAGGCGCAGGTTTGGAGGAAGGCTCCAGTGCACTGGGCTTGGCTGGAGGAACAAGCAGGCAAGCAGGCAAACACACACACACACGTGAATAGTTGAAATGGTGTCATTGGTATACAGTCTATTTGTAAATAAATACGGTGGTGTACAGTATATCTGTAAATACGGTGGTGTACAGTATATCTAAATACGGTGGTGTACAGTATATCTGTAAATACGGTGGTGTACAGTATATCTAAATACGGTGGTGTACAGTATATCTGTAAATAAATACGGTGGTATACAGTATATCTGTAAATAAATACGGTGGTGTACAGTATATCTAAATACGGTGGTGTACAGTATATCTGTAAATAAATACGGTGGTGTACAGTATATCTGTAAATACGGTGGTGTACAGTATATCTAAATACGGTGGTGTACAGTATATCTGTAAATAAATACGGTGGTGTACAGTATATCTGTAAATACGGTGGTGTACAGTATATCTGTAAATAAATACCCATCAGTGGACCGAGACACAGGAAGTGCACTTACCAGCAGCTTTACTTGGGGCCTTTGCTTTTGGGGCGACCGCATTCACCACTTTCTTCCTGCAGAGAGAGAGAGAACTTTTTTTTTTACAAAACCTTAACTAGTGAATTACATTGATTGAGGACGAAGGAAGGAGAAAAGATGAAAGAGAAAGAAAGAAATGAAGAGAGCAAGAAAGAGTGTGAGATCTCCCTGTAAACCCCATGTAAAGAAGACTCGTGAAAGAGGGCCGCTCACTTTGGGGGCGGGGCCACAGCGGGAGAGTCCACATCACTGTCCTGCCGACTGGGCTCGGGTACAAAGTCGCTGTTGTCGTCGTCGCTGATGACCGTCGCCTTCCCACCTTTCCCAGAGGCTCCGACTGCAGCCTCATCCTCCTCATCGCTGGAGAAGACGAACTTGGGAGCAGCTATAAAGATCGAGAGAGAGAGAGAGAGAGAGAGAGAGAGAGAGAGAGAGAGAGAGAGAGAGAGAGAGAGAGAGAGAGAGAGAGAGAGAGAGAGATTTTAGTTTATTATCATTATTGTATATCGTTTTCCATTGACCAGAGGGGTATTTCACAAAACCTAGATAAGGGATTAAGCTGGGATTTTTAGGTTATCCTGGATGAATTTAGCCTTGACTTGGTTTCACAAAAGAGATGGCACATAAGTTACCATGGGGATTTATTCTCTGCACCTAGCCTGGTCCCGACCAGGCTAACAGCCAAGCTAAGTTAATTCTAATGGTAATTATGTCGTCTTATTGGTTCAGCTAGCTGTCA